>NW_006785319.1:3516396-3527286 GCF_000442215.2 Lipotes vexillifer
AAAAAAAAAAAAAAAAAAAAAAAAAAGCCATCTACTTGGAATTTTTTTGGTGTTAGGAGTGAGGTAGAAATTCAGCCTTTTTACTTTCAAGTGGCCAACTCCAGAGTGTGTGTTTTTATGTGATGAATGTGAGGCGAGAAAAAAGTCAGAGATGTCTTCCCAATTTCCAGCCTAATTTTTTTCCTCTTATGATTTTTACTTACGTATATAGAAAAAAAAGATATATTTAACAACAAAGAAAAGTCACTTACCATCATACTATACTAAAATATAAAGTAATTCCATTTTTCACTTTTCTCTGGAAATTTCTTTCCATATTCTGATTTATAGGAGATGCTTCAGTAGCAGTGTCTTACATTTAAACTTACCATGTGTGCTGCACATAATGTGTCAGTTGGCTCAAATATCTACCTAATGTTGGTGATATTAATTACAGTATAGTGAAGTGAAACTTTATAGCCTAATTTTTTTTAAGGATTTAGTTCCCCTCATCCCTGAATATTGCTGAATCATTTTAATGATCAAGGAAAGACTACTGTGAAATGCAAATTTTAAAAGAAATGACAGATCTTATTTTTCCCCCCTAGATTTTGGACTGGTTTGTACAGATATGTTTGGCCCTGAAACATGTACATGATAGAAAAATTCTTCATCGAGACATAAAATCACAGGTAAGTTTATTATGTCACTACTGACTTCTCAGTGGATGTGGACATGGGGCCAGCATTGTCTTGGGCTAGAATGTTTGAGCTTGGTGCAGTCTGCATCCGACTGTCTTCTCCCTTCACGGTCCCCACTCCACTGTAACCCTGAATATCACACAGGCGTTGTGTGTTAGGTCTTTGCCTGCTTTTCATGTCCTGCTCTTTCATTATGACGGAAGAAATCCAAAACAATGGTTATGTGGAAGGGATTTGTTTGTTTGTTTGTTTGTTTTTGAGATTTTGCATGTTTGAAGATTCTCCTACTTTATTTTTTTTAATTTTTGAAAAAATGTATTTACTTTTTATTTATCTATTTTTGGCTACATTGGGTCTTTGCTTTGCGCGGGCTTTCTATAGTTGCGGTTAGCAGGGGCTACTCTTTGTTGCGGTGTGTGAGCTTCTCATTGTGGTGGCTCCTCTTGTGGAGCACGGGCTTCAGTAGTTGTGGCACACGGGCTCAGTAGTTATGGCTTGCAGGTTGTAGAGCGCAGGCTTGGTAGTTGTGGTGCATGGGCTTAGTTGCTCCACAGCATGTGGGATCTTCCCAGACCAGGGTTTGAACCCGTGTCCCCTGCCTTAGCAGGTGGATTCTTAACCGCTGCGCCACAAGGGAAGTCCGAGATTCTCTAACTTTGATGAGAATTTGGTTATCAACTTCTGGTTAGAAATTGTTTTCTTACAGAATTTTTAAGATGTTGCCCATTTGTCTTTTGGCTTCTTGTGTTGCTGTTTAGGAATTTGCAATCTCTTGCCCTTGTTTCTTCTCTCTGACCCATTTAAGATATTCTCTCTGTCCCATGGTTCTGAAATTTCATAGTTTGTGAATTGGTGAGGCTCACTTTTATTCATTATGCTGTATACTTTTGAGAATGTATATTTCTTCTAGAAATGTTGTAGAAAATGTTTAGTTATATTTTTTCAAATATTATTTCTCTTTTGCTACTTTCACAGTTTCTCCTGGATTTTTTTCTAGACACACGTTGGAGCTTCTTAATTCGTCCCTTCAGATGTCTTATTTGTTCTTTCACATTTTATTTGTGTCTCTCTCAGTTGTATTCTACATGAATTTTTCCACCTATCTTCTAGTTAACTAAATCCCCTTGAAATTTTGTGTAAACTAGTGCTTTTCTCATCTGTTGACTTTGTTATGACTTTTTTCCTCTCCAAGGTTTCTAAATGGTTTTTCATATAGATCTGTTCTTATTGTAATTGGGTTTTGTTTCATAATGTCTTGTTCTTTTCAAATGCATATTTATTTCTTCATTTATTTCTTTGCAAGTTTCTAAATATATTTACTTCAAAGTTTTTATTGGACTGCTTTATAAAGCTAATTCTGTCTGTAGTGAATTCTGGTTCTGGTTATTTTATTGGTTGTTTTTCTTTGCAGTAGCTTTCTTCACGTGTATTGGATTCTTTTGTGGGAGATACTTTGTCCCCACAGCTCACTCATCTTTGCATCGAGGTTTCTTTCACGTTTGCCTCACTTGGGCTCACGCACTTCCCAGAGTGGGTAGTACAGAGGGGCTTTGTTTCCTGATGTCAAGGCTGTGTGTCTGTCTTCTTACCTCCTTAGGCCTGCAGCTGCTTATGTAGCCTTGTAGCCCCAGGATGAGTAGTGGGAAGGAGAGGGACTATGGTGGGGCTCCCTACCCCATCTTGCCTGTCTCCCGACCCTCTGCCTCCTAATCCCATTTCAGACCATTTTACTCCATTCCACTCAACCCTGCCTTGTGCCATCTTTGGCTGTGAGCATGTGCTTGGTTCACATCTGACTGATAACGGAGTTTAATTCATGTAATCCCACAAACTCCTGGCTCCGCAGTTTGATGATAGAGCATTGGAAACCAGTGGTATGCTTTCTGTCTCTGTGGATTTGCCTATTCTGGACATTTGATACAAATGAATCATATAATATATGACTGTGCCTATTTTAAAATTGGGTTGTCTTCGGTTATTATTGAGTTGTAAGAGTTCTTTATGCTGGATGCAGATTCTTTGTCAGATACATGATTTGCAAATATTTTCCCCAGTTCTGTGGGTTGTCTGTTTACTTTCTTGATGGTGTCCTTTGCACAAAAGTTTTTAATTTAATGAAATCCAATTTATCTGTATTTTCTTTTTTTGCTTGTGCTTTTGGTGTCATATCTAAGAAATCATTGCATAACCCAGTGGCATGGAGATTTACTCCTGTGTTTTCCTCTAGGAGTTTTATAGTTCTTACATTTAGGTCTAGAATCCATTCTGAGTTAATTTTTGCTTATGGTGTGAGATAGGGGTCTACATTCATTCTTTCGCATGTGGATATCCACTTGTCCCAGCATTATTTTTTAACTGGATTCATTTTTATGACAGAAGTCGTAGACTAAGAACTGGACTGTAGCAATATTTCTGGCTTTTTTTTTCATCTCTTTTACAGAACATATTTTTAACCAAAGATGGGACAATACAACTTGGAGATTTTGGAATTGCTAGAGTTCTTAATAGGTAACATACAGTTTTAAACTTTGGTTTGCTATAATGTCTTCAGTGAAATTTTAATCCCTGGTGATGTATGTGTGGTAATGTCTTTAAATGTCTTAAGCTTCTCCAGTAACTCTCTTTTGTTCTAGTACTGTGGAGCTGGTTCGGACTTGCATAGGGACCCCATACTACTTGTCACCCGAAATCTGTGAAAACAAACCATATAATAATAAAAGGTATTTAAAATGATATTCATTACGTGTTTATTTCCTTTACATCTTTCTCTGTTGTACTGTCTTTATTAACCTTCAGAATATTATTCTAAAATCAGTAATGCACATATGTAGACATATATATACATATGTATATACATGTTTTTAGTATATAATGAGGGGAATTATAAAGCAGCTATTTCACTATCTTGCTGAAGGAACTATAGAATCACTTTATTATTTAAGCTATAATGGGAAATAGAGTGCTTTCTTTGTCTTTCTGTTTGTAACAGTCACTTATTGAATTATAGTTAATATTTATTGAACACTTACTATATGCCAGGCACTGTTTTAAATGCATTTTATGCATTAACTCTTTTTATCTTCACGATAACCTTGTGAGTTGTAGGTATTATTCATTCCTCCTTTCTTTATAAAGAAACCAAATGCAGAAAGAGGTAAAGTAACTTCAAAGTCCCAGGCATCTTGCTCCAAAGCACGAATTCCTAATCACTGGGCCGTATTATGGCTAACAGATTGACTAATATGTGTGTTGGGAAGAGGAATTTTGCCACTGAATTCCAGTTACCCTTTATTTTCTCTCATACTCACTAATTTAAAAATGCCAACCGAGAAGCATTGGTCTTAATTTTGAAAGCACCCTTAGAAGCTGAAAGGAAGAAAGTGGTAGCTGGCAATAATGCATGTGTTCATGGTTGCTATACCCCTGCCCGCCCCCCTTTTCTTCTTTGAGGGTAGAGAAGAAGCTATGTTTCAGACCTGAGCAGAAGGTCTGAGAACGTCATCCGAAGACTGTATTTAAGATCAGTTTAAATTACAATGATCAGTCAAGTCCATGCAGTGTATTATTAGTACATATTCTAAAAGAAAATAGTATTTTCTTTGAGCTAAAGTAATTTTACTTTAATTTTAATTTTAATGCTGTTTCTGTGTCTTCTGGTTAACTCAACTGTGAAAATATTAGTCTTTAAATTTGAAATGGATTTAATCATCCCTTGGAGAATTTTATGTAAGATTGGTTTTGTGGGAAAAATGCTTTAAAAATGTAATGCATGAACATCATCAATTATATTTTGAAATTCATATTTTCCCAAATGTATTTTAAAGTATTTTATTGATAAGATCATTAGTTTAATGTTTTTGTTTATAGCTTTTAGTTTGTAACATGTACGTTACTAAAAGCTTAATTACATTTACATTTTTTTCTTAGTTGAATCTTAAAACAGATTTTGGAGGTTACAGGTTTATACTTGTAGATTTTTGTGAGAGTTTGGGTAAAGATAACTTTAGGATTTCGATAATGGGCTTTATTCTTTTTCAATAAGTTCAACTTCCAGGAGCAGTGGTTTTGTTTTTCTTTTTTTTGACTTCCAAGGACCACTGTAGCTCTAAATTGTGGGGGTTTTTCCTTTTAAAAATAGAAGTAGTCTTTTAGTTACAGAACTATCTGTTTAAGATAAAAGAGCAGAAGAGAGTATGGATAAAGAAGATAGTGTAACTAAGTCTTTAAATTAGGAGAAAATAAATTAATGTACTTACATATTTTAGTTGGCTGTCACAGATTTGTTTCAGAGTTAATTTTAGTAAATTATTATTTTCTTCATTAAAGCAGTATTTTGCTTTTATAGTATTTAAGAAATTGTGGTATTTTGCAAATAATTGAACAAAACATTTTGATTCATGCAAAATAAAAAAACTAAATGAAGCATCCATGAAATTTACTGATTTTTGTCCTTTTAAATATTAGATTTCTTTAATGAAACTTTTAAAGTAATTACTTGGGCAACTGTTATTTTTCTAATCTGGGATAGCTGCTTTTGTCATTTGGTTATGGTTGTAATTTTAAGTTTGAAAGGTCATGTTTTAGGGAACACATATTTTTGCAAAGCATTTTTATGCTGCTTTTGTCTCCTTTAAGTTAAAAAACCTTTTAAAGTAAATTCTGATATTTAGAGAAGATCTCTTATTTTTCTCTTTTCTAGTGACATTTGGGCTCTGGGGTGTGTCCTTTATGAGATGTGCACACTTAAACATGCAGTAAGTAGAAGTTTCTGAGATACTTTAAGAATTATGTCAAAAGTACGTATAATGTTTCTGATTTAAAAAAATCATATGCCATCTTTCAGATGACCCTCTTGTGCTAGAAATTCTTCTCTGTCGGTTTATAAATTTCTCTTCTTTTCTGAGGTATAAATTTAAATCAGTTTTCCCTTAATATGTATGCATATATTACATATACATATTATATATGTTATTATAATACATATATCATACTTTATTCCAGAAAATTATTTCTAAAGACAAATTTGCTGTCTTTTTAATGTTAAATTCACGTATGAATTTGATATTTCAGCTTAACAAACTTTATTAATTTCATTTTAGCAGTTTTTCTCAAAGCATCCAAATTATTTGAGTTTGGAATTGAAATTATCTAAAGAACATATCTCAGCATATTCATTGAGGGGGGATTTTATCAATTTAAATAATGTTTAATTCAGAGTATTTAAAAATTTCACTGTTGAGATTCTTTTGAGATAACACATAATTCACCAAAAAGGGGGAGTTCTTGTCCAAAATAGGTTGAATTTTAATCACTTTCCATTTTAAAATCTTTTTAAAATGCTTCCCTCATTGATTAAGCAATAATATATTTTCATTACAGAAAACTTAAGGGAAGAGATTAAAATATAAGTAAGTGAATAAATATCAAAAGCAATTCTTCCAGCCAATAATGATTACTTGTAATATTTTGTTGTTTCCTTCTAGACTTATAGAATAATTTATAAAATGAGTTTTTGGTTTTTTTCCCTCAAGATTTTGGTTATATGGTATAAGCAGTTTTATAGTTTGTTTTTATTGCCTGATATTATTTGGGTAGTATTTTTCTTTGTTGTGTTTATTCATAGTTGAATACTCTTCTACTGTATTCCCTTAAGATTTTATTTTTCTGAAGGAAAAAAACATAGACTGCCAAAGTGATATGGCCTGGTGGATATTAGATCTGTACTTTAAGGAATTGGTCAGTTTTTCTGTGACACACAGTCATGTAGGTCTAAATCTACATATTTTTAGAAAGTCTTTTCATTTACAATACATTGTTCTGTCACCATTGTTTCTGTATTTTGGAATTGTTTTCCCTTAAGTGGACACATAAAATTAAGTAATTCATTAACCTTTATTTATGAAGAGCTTATCAGTTGAGAGATAAATAAAACTTCATTGTAATGAAAGAATAGAGTAATAACCTATTTCTGCATTTAGGATCCTTCTTAGGTATATAGGTATTTCTAGATGTTTGAATTGTACTCAAATCTTAATAAACAATATCATATTTTAAATGCTAGGAGAATTCCACATTTAACAGAACTCTTTTATACTTGGATATAATCACCAGTGCCTAACTTACAGCATGTTTTGTTTTCTTAACGTGTGCATTAAGAACATATTGATAGTGTACAACTGTTCTATACTATTTTAGCTGAGATGTCAAAAGCTTAATTTTACTTTCAAAATGAAATCATCTTTAGATTTTAAACTGCCCCATCTCTTTTTTCCCCCCACTTCAGTTAGAGTTTATATTGTTTTTAATCCTAAAACATATATTCCCATTGATAAGGCTTATATTCCCCTTTGGAATATTTGCCACATTGCTGATCGCATGGCTTTTGGGAGCATCACACACTTAAAAGTAATAATGAGCAGTGTATAAAAGGAAATTAATCAGTACCTTTATTTATTATATTTTTACAAATAGTTTTAGTTCTGTAGTTAATTTCTTGTTCTAGTTGCTATAGCAGGGGCACAGGAAGGCAGGTCTTAAATGAAGACTACCAGGTTTGCTTGTTTTACCATCTTGATTACTGTTATGTTTTTATAAACTCTGTAATTGATACCTATATCCCATCTTTTAGTTTTTTGAATAAGTAAAAGTTAATCTTATAGCGAGTTGTACCATTTTATGAGGACCGATACTCTCTTTCAAATGTGTTCGTAAATAACCAAGTGAACCTTGCTCTAGAGAGCATGTGCTGATTAAAACTGGGAAGAGGGTTGCAATTCTGTTCTATATTGATAGGAAAAGTACTGTTTCTCATTGTTGAAACTGACATTTTCGGCTTATGTTCATATATGTTAATTTATTTTCTGGATTTTAGTTTGAAGCTGGCAATATGAAAAACCTGGTACTGAAGATCATATCTGGATCTTTCCCACCCGTGTCTTTGCATTATTCTTATGATCTCCGCAGTTTGCTCTCTCAACTGTTTAAAAGAAATCCTAGGGATAGACCATCAGTCAACTCCATATTGGAGAAAGGTTTTATAGCCAAACGCATTGAAAAGTTTCTCTCCCCTCAGGTATGTTTTTTTATTTTGTAATTAAATTGAACAGTAGGGTGATGGTGCTTGGCTAGGACGCGGCCTCTTTGGAGGAGGGCACATCGCAGCTGTGGGGGAACGCCTGCCTTTACACTGGCGTCAGCTTGCTTTCTGTTCTCACATAGCTCTTCCCCTTGCTGTCTGCTTTTGAGCTGTGCATCTGTAGGAGGGAAAACATACCTTCTGTGTTTCCTCTTAACACTTACTGCTGAACTTCTGAACTTCTCATCACCAAATGTGTGGCAGTTTTTACATACCAAGCAGAATTCATTTCAGCCCTGACCCTGTGTACCTGGAGATCACATCAGATCCCACAGGTTAAGGGCTCCGTCTCTCCCACAAGACCACCCCCACTTCAGAAGCCAGTTTAAGTCACAGGTTGCCACCTGTGCTTCTGAGCGACTTATAAATCAGAGGTTCTCATTACCCCTTCCTCTGGTTTGATTAATATGCTTGCTGGAGCGGCTCACAGAACTCGGAGAAACATTTACTTACGTTCACCAGTTTATTATAAAGCATAGGATAAGGGATACAGATGAATAGCCAGGTGAAGAGGTGCGTATGGCGAGGTCCGGAAGGGTCCCGAGTGTAGGAACTGGGGTCCCTTTTTGAATGTTCACCGACTCAGAAGCTCTCTGAACCCTGTCCTTTTGGTTTTTATGGAGGCTTCATTAGTACGCATGATCAGTTAAATCATTGGCTCTTGGTGATTGGCTCCAGCCCCTTTCCTCTCCTGGGTAGGGGAGGGGAGTGGCATTGAAAGTTTTAACCCTCTAGTCAGGTGGTTGGTTTCCCTGGCAACCAGCCTCCACCCTTAGGTGCTTTCCAGATATCATCTCATTAACATAAATTCAGGTGTGTTTGAAAGGGGCTTATTTTGAACAACAACAGACACTTTTGTGCTCTTCCTGCTGCTGAGCGAAGACCAAGTATATGTTCCGTAACGTCGTCGCCTCAGTACAGAGTTACTCTTCTGTCTCTTGTGTTCCTCTCGTTTGGTTTTCTAATTTATTTAATTTATTTTATTGTGGTAAAATAGACATTACATAAAATTTATTATTGTGACGAGTTTCAGTAGTATTAACTACATTCATAATGCTGTACAGCAATCACCACATCCGTCTAACTCTTTTCATCTTGGAAAACAGACTCTATACCCATTAACCAGTAACTCCACTTCCCCTCTCCCCAGCCCTGGCACCCATCTTTTCTGTACTCTCTGTCTTCTCTGGTTTCTGACAGTAAGATTATTGAACAGTTCTGTGAACTTTCCTCACCTGTGAACAATGGGATTGTAAATGTACCTACATCATGAGGTGGTTGTGAGAATCAAAAGTGACACTGCATGTGAAGTGCCTGATGTCTCATACTTAATAAGTACTCAGTATACTCAATATATATTAAATATTATCAGTATATCACTTTATTATGCTAATATAAATATGTTATCTTTATAATCCATATGATTGTAATTGTTTTTTCTCTAACAGAAAATGATTGGAAACCGCTGATGTGTGGGCATTTATATGTATGTGTAATAGATTACTGACTCATGATTCCTCCTCTAGTACTTGCATATAGGTGCATAATAAATATTTGTTGTGTTGAATTTTATTTTGACAGGATTAATCAAAAATCTATATCAAGTCAATTAGTGTAAGTTATTGATATAAATATGATCACCTGAAAGTGGAATTATTTTACGTAGTTTGTGTGGCCTTTGTTGATTTAAATGATCAACAGTGATCATTTATACTCTTGTATAAATCAGATATCTAGCAAAATCATAGTTTTATTACTTTTATATGTTCATGAGATGAGAGGGAAGTGTCATATATCCTCTGGCTTTTAACAGAACATCCGTATGAACAAACAATCTTTAGAAAACAGAGATGTGGATTTAACTGTTAACATCTAGGAAAACACATTAGTAAGCAAGAAAGCCAATTAAAATTTGGCGGTTAAAGGCCACTTATATAGGACATAGCTACAAACTCTGAAGTGTGGGTGTCTTACAAGACTCCTTTGTTATAAATAACATTTTCAAGGACAGATTTTTGGTGCAGCGTACTATTGTTTTTTGGCAACTACTGGAGAAGAAAGAATGACTGCATTTAATCTCGCTGTTTCTTTCCCCCGCATACCAGCAGTTAGGACGTGCAGTCCCAAGGCTGAAGCACTGGAATTTAATTAGCCAGCTACAAAAGAAATATTCAGGCCTGATATACACAAAGCTGTAACATCTAAAGACAAAAGGGCAGATTATGGCTGTTAACAGAGTGTTTGACACACATGCTTACTAAATACATAGTACCCCGTTGCTGTTTATGCACCACTTAGATTTCACTCTTCACGAAAAACTTTTGTTCTTATGATTTTTCTGCTATATATCACTTGTTCAGTACTTTAACGACAAAGTTTATGATACTTTTTTTAAGGCTTTAACTTTGAAACAATATGAACTTTTACTGTAGCATATGAACTATTATTATCACTATAATATTCTGTACTGTCTTTAAATTTCTAGTCCCTGAATTCTCTCAGTGCCGTCAGCCAGGATCTGTGGGGCATAGTTCTCAGTCCAGCACATCCTGGAGATGTCTTCTTGGATGTGGCTTGATAGATTGTGGACAAGCTCTGGTCCATTAGGAATGTAGGTGCCGTCCTGTAGTGCTTTCTCTGAGGCTGAAGATGTTTTATATCTGCATATGCAACCTCATAGCCACCAGCTTAAAATGTGGCTAGTGTGGCTGAAGAGCTGAACTTTAAATTTTATTTATTTTAAATTTTAATCCAAATGGCTACATGTTGGTAGTGGCAACTATATTGGATGCCACAACATAGGAATTCCAGAATCATCTTGGATTCCACATGTCCCATCTCTCAGTTCACATGTGCATTCACACAGGGGAAAAGACAGACTCACCCTCAGTTTTAGGGCAAGGTGGAGATCATAAAGCATGTCTTCCATGAAAAAGAAAGGAAAAAAAAACGCACATGTTCAGAAGAGAAAGCACACTCACACAGTTGGCTCTCAGTTGCCTGTGAAGCAGACTTTTCATGCAGTGGTTCTCAAACTTTAGCATACATAAAAATTACCTGTAGGACACTGCTGAA
>NW_006785319.1:3527634-3538102 GCF_000442215.2 Lipotes vexillifer
CCCCCGCATCGGCAGGCGGACTCTCAACCACTGTGCCACCAGGGAAGCCCAGCTTTTGGCTTTTTGCCTGTTGGAGTTTCTGATCCCTTCCACTGTGGGCAATCTTCCCTTCACCACCCCTCTGTTCTCTCGAAGAAAGAGAAAATTCACTTGCCTTTCCCTTCTTTGCCCAGTAAGAAAAAAAGCAGGCTTAAATCGACTTAGCAATTATATTATTGCTAACATAGTTTTACATTTAAAGAGGGAAAAAATATAGTGAGTAGGGAGAGAAAGTTACTTGCAGGAAATACTAATGATTTCTGCTTCTCAAAATAAGTAGTGGAGTGTTGTAGTAATAGTAAAAGGAGATAACTTTTAAGTTATGTAAGAATATTCAAATGGGGAGGGGGAAGGGTAAGCTGTGACAGAGTGAGAGAGTGGCATGGACATATACGCTACCAAATGTAAAATAGCTAGCTAGTGGGAAGCAGCCGCATAGCACAGGGAGATCAGCTCGTTGCTTTGTGACCACCTAGAGGGGTGGGATAGGGAGGGTGGGACGGAGGGAGAAGCAAGAGGGAAGAGATGTGGGAACATATGTATAACTGATTCACTTTGTTATAAAGCAGAAACTAACACACCATTGTAAAGCAATTATACTCCAATAAAGATGTTAAAAAAAAAGAATATTCAAATATTTATCCAGTAACATGTTTACAGTTATATATTGATAAGATCGAAAACTCATTGGAGATGCTGAGAAGATTCAGAGTAAAGTTGAAATAACCGAGAGGTTAATCCAGGGGGAGGGATAATGAAGTGATTCTTCAGCAGTTTTGAAGTAGATGAGGGAGACGGATGCACCTCGATACAGAGGTTATTCCAGATGGAGGGCAGTGTTGTTAAATCGCCGCAACGCAGAACAGGCAAGGCAATGTGCAGGGGCCTGGGGGGTGCGTTTTGTTAATTCGAGAAGAGAGCTTGTCCAGAGAAATAATAAGAAGATATTGGTAAGACTGGGGAGAAGGTAGCGTGAGAGGAATTTGTTGAATGGATAACTTGGATTTTAGTACAGTTTATTTGGCAGCATAATTGTGACTGAAAAAGGGAAAAAATATGTTCTGATTAATGGCTAGGTTTTTTTTTTTAATTTGGTAATTTAACATTTTTTCTAACGATTTCCCCCATCTTTCAATTTAAGCTTATTGCAGAAGAATTTTGTCTAAAAACATTTTCCAGGCTTGGAGCACAGCCTATACCAGGTAAATGAAATTTAATATGAATCCTTTCTCCTGTTTGCCATAATCAGTATACTAATTATACTAGAGGTATTTGTAGATGTAGTAAGTTGGGGTAATCCAGAGGAAATGCATCTTTAAATTTTTTATGTTATATCGCAATATACAACACTTTCTGATGAATTCATAACAAAATTTCCCTTTATTATCTGCCTTATTTAAATGAATTCTATTTTGAAATCTGTCATATTCAAATGTTCAGCTCATATTCTGAGAACATTGTTACAAAATGTTATAAAATGCCCTAGTTAACTACAAATCTTTATGTAAAATAATTTTCTTTGAGAAATACTTAATATTTACGTAAAATAGTTTTCTTTGAGAAATATTTAGTATTCTAGAATATTTTAAATGTAAATCAGTGTGAAGTCAGGCACCTTAGTAAGGATAGATCTTCTTTTAAAGTGGCCAGCAGCAGTGGAATATTTGTAGGGCTGTGAGTGTGGTTATATATTATGTTTATGTATGTAAGTGTATCCCTGTGAGAGGGAAATTACATTTTTTCTGCATGGAGTGATTTCAGAATGGGTTTCTAAAACCAGTGGAAGTCATTTAAGATTTGAAGATTGTGTTGTTTCTCAAACATAATGCTTTACATGTTCTACTCCATTTTGAGTATGAACACATTAATAAAAATAAATCCTGTATCATAAAAGCGAGTCCATATCAGCTGGATGTGGTGTGACTGTGTTCTCAGGGAGGCCAGCTGGGTTTAGCTCTTCTTAAACACCCTGGGGCTCATCCTCTGCGCCACCGAGACTGGCAGTCCTGGGAGATCAGGATTGGAACCAAGTTCCAAGGTCATGAGACAGACCCAGGGCAGGGGCAGCGTGTCCCTCCTGGCGAGGAGCCACACCTTCTTCAAAAGCCTCCTTGTCCCACGGGCAGGAAGGAATCCCTGTGTCAGCACTTTCTTGCCAGTGGGCGTGCCTCCTGGGAAGCACAGCACAGGACCTCTGCTCTACTCTGGTGTGAGGAGCTGGATGGAGGAGATGTGTAATGGCGAGGCACTACCTTGTGGACCCCCTCCCCGTGGGCAGGAAGCTTCCTCCTACTGGGAGCCTCGCCTCTGAGATGAGACACCTCGGCAGCCAGACGAGTAATCCTCCCTCTTCTCTGGGGAGTGTTTGTGCTTTTCTGCCTCTTGCCCCTTTTCTGGTACACACAGTATTTCTTTGTTTTTTTACACAGTATTTCTTTGGTTATGTTAATATAAGTAGCCAGGTTGCAGCGGTGTGACTTTGTATATCTGTCTTCCGATTGGAACTTACAGTTGAATTTTCAAAGGGGAAATTTTTTTTCTCACATTTCCTAGTTCCTGTTCTGATACAGTTGGAGTATGTGTTTGGAAAAACTTACTGTACCACACTGTATCTCACACATTAGTTGTGAATCTCTAAACTGCCAATCAAATGGCTTATATTATTTTTATTTTTGTAAGAGTTTACTAAATTATATGAACAGTATGTCTTCATTATAAAAATTGAAAAGAAGAAAATAGAAATCACCCTAATGTTAACACAGACTGTTATATTTGGTATATTTTTTTCCGTGATAGGAGATGCATAATGATTGAAAATTGGGGTTGTGTTATATAAACAAAGGTTCGTTTCTTTTAATTCACAGTATTACATGTTGATCATTTTCTAATACAATTAAATATTCTTTGAAGAACAGAGTTTAATGGTAGTATTTCCTCGTGAACTCCCAGGTAACATTTTTCTCCATTCCCCTCTTAAAGAAGAAGCGTGCTTGATGGCAGAGGTTGATCACGTGCCTCTAGGACATGGTACACCCCTGGGGTGGAGGGCAGGCTGAGTGAGGAGTGGGGCAGAGCAGGGGGAGGGGGTCATGGAGGAAGGGGCTCCAGGAAGGCTTCGAGCAGAGGAGACTCTTGGACCTCCTTTAGTATCTTTGATGGCCGTATGGTGTAGACTTTCTTTTTCATTACTTTAGTCTATTTTTCTTGAATTTATCATTGTTCTAAGACTGAATCTTGTCTGAGCTTCAATAAAAGTTTAATACGGAATGCTGCAGGGTTTATCCTTGTGTATACATTTTTGTGTTTCTCTGATTATTTCTTTAAAATCACTTCATAAACGTTGTTCTTTTTTTTGTTTTCTTTTGGCCACACTGCGCGGCTTGTGGGATCTTAGTTCCCCAGCCAAGGATTGAACCCGCGCCCTTGGCAGTGAAAGCGTGGGATCCTAACCATTGGACCTCCAGGGAATTCCCATAAACATTGTTCTTGATATAGATTGCTCTCTGGAAAGTTTGACCAGTTTGTATTCCTACCAGCAGTGCATAAACATACTCATTTCATGGGACCGTTAGCTATAGAGATTCTTTTAAGTCCCTGTTCTTCAATGGGTCTGTAGGTGTAGGCATTACTCAGACTATATATGAAGCAAATATTAAAGTGCTCATAGTGATGGGGTTAATGTTTAACAGTTGCTCTTGAGGTTTATATTCTGATTTCAAAAGTAATTTCTAAGACATTGAATGTTCTTTTTAAAGTTTATTTTTAACAGCTGTATTGAGATATAATCCGCATACCCTTCAATTCGCCCATTTAAAGTCAACAGGTCAGTGTTTTTTAGTATATTCACAGATACGTGCAGTCATCATCCACAGCCAGTTTTAGGGATGTGCTTGTTCTGTGTGAGAAATTTCAACAAGTTAGCTTCTTGCTTCTTTCAAAGAGTGGCTTTAGTGTGGAATAGCCCTAATGGAGGCATTGCCGTGTGGTAAGCAGGGAGTGAGACGTTTAATGAAAAGTCTCAGATTCAATGATCTCAGTGATTGTGAACATGAACAAGGCCATCTTGAAGAATTTTGAAATTAGGGGTTTCCTATTAAGAACTCTGAAAATAATCTTTCTCTATTTTTTTCACATAGCTAAAAGACCAGGTTCAGGACAAAGCTTGGCTGCTGTTGTGTCTGCTCAGAAAATTACAAAGCCTGCTGCTAAATATGGAGTCCCTTTAACGTATAAGAAATATGGAGATAAAAAATTACATGAAAAGAAACCACTCCAAAAACATAAACAGGTATGATGATCATGCTACAAACTGTGTATTAATAGCATGCTCAATTTGACCTTATTTTATTGTAGCTCAATTCAGTTAATCTTGATATTCATAGGATTGTTTTTATTAAGTTACTAAAGAACATTGTTCTCTGCTTCACCAGTCTTCTAAAACTTGGGAGACTTACAGAAGTCATAAAGAAACATTAGTTAAGTAAAGTAGCTGGTGCAGTAAAAAGAAAGTAACATTATAAATGAAATCATTTTTGAATAACCTAAGCAGAGCCATTTGTCTTTGTGCCTAAAATAAGTAAATATCTTTGATAAACATAAAAATCTGGGGAAATTTTGAATTTAAGAATTCACGATGAGATAAATAAAATCATAGAGCTGGAGGAATATGATCATATAGTCTGTCATATTTCAGATGAAAATTAAGGCCTGTAGCATTTAGGGGTTGTGTCTAAGAACATAGAGTATTAGTTGCAGGAATTTGCTATTTTTCTTCACGTCACTAGCTGTGTTCTCTGGTATATGGAACCTGTTGGTTTGTGCTGCATATGCACATGCATACGTACACGTACTCACACATGTAGTTACAAAGGTGTGTGTAATGCTGTAAGACAGACCTCCTAGTAGGGGTGGTCCGTCTCTTTGGGTAGAAGCTATGATAAAGTAGTTCAACATGATCCCTGTAAAGCAGTCTTCAAATAAGTTGTGTAAGTCAGCATCCGGTCAGGAGACAGAAAACATAATAATTTGATAGGGGGAAGTTTGGTGTAAGTCATTATGATCTGTTTTTAGGTAATTGACTTCTAAGGGGTAAAGAGAACTCTAAAGAATACAGGCCTAGCAGACAGACGCAGGAAGCAGGCACTGCTCCTGGTGCAGAGGCAGGGCCCCATAGGAGAGACAGAGGCCAGAGTATCACCCCGCCTGCCCTTAAAGCCGAGACTCAGAGCCTGCTGGGTGTGGATGGAGGTGACCCCTGGGTAGTGGAGTTCCCTGAGGTGCCAGGGCCGAGGCTGGCAGATGCGAGACTGTCCATTGTGGAGCTGCTCAGACTCCTGGAACCTTCATAGGGTGAACCTTGCTGAGAGGCCCATGGAGAAGCCTGCCGGGCACTGCTGGGCTCTTTGGGCTGGGCTGCCGGCTGGGGCACCGGGTGCGGCGGGCAGCTGGCCTCGGGGCTGCCGCTGAAACTCGCAGAGAGGCTGCCGGGGGTACTCTGCCTGTAGGGGTGGTGTCACCGCATGTCCCGCACCCACAGGGACAAGAGGAAGAGAAGCCCTTTCCTTGTGCAGCGTCCGTCCCTCCTACATGGTCTGCGGACAAAGCTTTCATCCTGCTGCAGGCCTGAGGTTTGCCCTGTCCAGTTCCAGGGTCACGAGCAGGACAGTGAAGGGTGAACTGTGAGCTGAGGGACATTGTGACAGCTGGCACACCGCGTTTGTGTTTCTGGGTTGTTGGGTTTTTTTTGCGGTATGCGGGCCTCTCACTGTTGTGGCCTCTCCCGTTGCATAGGCTCAGCGGCCATGGCTCACGGGCCAGCCGCTCCGCAGCATGTGGGATCTTCCCGGACCGGGGCACAAACCCGTGTCCCCTGCATCGGCAGGCGAACTCTCAACCACTGCGCCACCAGGGAAGCCCTGTGTTTCTGTTTTTTGGTACCATGTTTATTCAGGCCTAAGTGGAGCAATTCCATCATAGCCTTTAGCCCTCTTTTCTTTAGTCACCACAAGACACCCAGTGCCCCCAGCGTGCCCTCATTCCATAGCCTCTCAGCTCCCTAAGGCTCTGGCCCTCCCCTGATCCAACCCCTGAACCCTTCCACAGAGCCTTGGAGAGCACATCATCAGCAAAATCCCCTGTGTTCTAACCTTGTCTAGAGTGTCTTCACCTCTTTTGTTCTAAAACCTGGCTTGCCCTGAACACTGTCATGCATCTCTCTTGGGGACCATTTTCCCTCTGGTCCCTCAGTCATGCTGGGCCTAGAGGTGGGACGATGGAGGCGTGGTCCTCGCTTGTCATTGCCAGACTCTCCCCTGCTCCCTAAGACACTCCGCCAGGCTTCGTGTCAGCTGCTGCGCCTCCGTGAGGGTCATCCTAGACACTTCCCTGCACGGTCATGATTCTTGGTGACTTCACTATTTGAGAAGATGACCCTTGCAGTAGTGCACGGCCTTGTTTTCTTGATGGTTCTCTTTCATCAGTGATCGTGTCTCCTGCCTCACCTTGGAACTCTCCCCTGTAGTCATGCCATCACATTTGTCATCATAAGAGCATCTATTTCGTAGTCTCAGTTACAAGTACCCCACTCTCTGACCACTACTTCCTGTGTTTTCAGCTCATTCCCTGAGGACTCTGCCACCAAAACTTCTTTGTTCTGTTGGATCCGTGGATCTTAGCTAGTTTTTTCATTGTCCATCCGTTCTTCATTTTTATTTTCTGTCTCCGGCTTTAAGTTCATGTTCTCTCGTTGTAATAGTTTCCAGAACCTCGACTGTCTTGCCCCAGTGGAATGTAGTGGGGAAAACAGGCAGCTGTTCTAACTGGTCTCGCTTTAAATTTAAACCCCCAGCGTCAGGCAAGCACTGCCGCCACCACCCTGTTACGTTTCCACAGTCCAGTTCCCCTCCCACTTTCCAGGATGGTTATCTCCTGCTTTCTCCTTGCTCTTCACCTCAGGATATGGCCTTGCTTCCTATTTCACTGAGAAAACAGAAGCAAGTAGAAGGAAATTGCCCACACTCAGCAGCCCTCCTGCCAGTCAGTCTTACACGTTTGTAAATATCCTGCCTTTCTTCCTGTTACTTTGCTGATCTGTTTGTGTTTTGATCCAGAGCCGACCCAGCTTTTGTGGACCATCTGTTGTTAGTATTTCTGCCTACTAAAGGACTTCACCCTCTCTTCTGTATCATATTTTTCCTCTCTCCCGAATCATTCCTGTTAGCAAACAGACATGTTATATCTTCAGTCTTCTTAACAAAATCCTCCCTCCCATGTCTCCCTGGATCCAGCCCTTTCCCTGTATCTATGCTCCTTTAATGGCAGAACTTCCCCCAGCCTTGTCTGTACATCTTCACTTCCTTGCTTTCCCTTTCCTCTTGCTTTGTCACAGCTGTTAGGACGCGGCTCCTGGCGAGGACCGCAGGGAGCCCAGTTGGGTACGTCCAGGGGTCAGGTGTCTTGTTCCTCTGCCTCAGTTTTGGACTTACTGATTACCTGCTCTTCCTTAAACGTTCTCTTCATGTGAGTCCAGATACCACACTCTGCTGACTGTCCTCCTCCCTGCCTGCCTGCTCCTCTTGCTGTGGCGCAAGTTCCTCCTGCTGTCGCTGACCCCTGACGCTTGAGAGCTTCAGGATGCCGGCCGGGGACGCCTCCTCCCCAGGCCATCCTCGCGCTTTGACAGCACCTGTAAAGCGACACATCTGCGTCTCGAGCCTGGACTCCTTTCCTGAACTCCAGACCTGTGCTGTCCTCGCATTTCTAACCGGGTGTCTGACCGGCATCCCAGCGTGAGGCTGTGTAAGTCTGAACGCCAGGTGCCGTGCCGTCCCCAGGCTCATCGTTCTTGTCTTGCCTCACGCTCCTGAAGTCTGCTGACACCCCGTCACCGTCACATCCTGTCCACCGCCTGCAGAACCTGTCCTGTTTGCAGTCTGACTGCTGCTCGCCGCTCTGTCAAACACTGGTCCAGGCCACCTCGCCCTCCCCGGCCTGACCTCACTGCTCTCAGACCGGCGTCCTGCGTCTGTCCGCACACAGCAGCCTCAGTGCTGCTCTGATGGTGAAGGGTAATCGTCGCCCTTTCCTGCTCAAGAGGTGCCAGCAGCCTTTCCTCCCGCTCAGAGAAGGTGCCCTTGTTACCTCCGCAAGTCTCATCTCTGCTCCCTCCTTGCTAGTCTCCATCCAGCAGTGCTCATGAAACCTTGCTGTCCTCGGACATGCCGAGCACTTATCTGCGGAAGAGCACTTGCACTTGCTCCTCTCTTTTCCTGGAGGACTCTCTCTCTCTTGCATGGTTTTCTTCCTTCCTTCCGGGCTGTGCTCACAACTCTATGGATAGAACCACCATCCACCCTTCTGGCCCACCCCCGCAGCTCCGTCTGCTTTTTCCTCCGCTGTTTTTCTTGCATGTGCTTGTTTCTAGCCTCCTCCATGGAGGTGTGAAACTGTGAGAGCAGGGGTGATGTTGTTCACTGGTGCCTGAACCAGTGGGGCCCCCAGTAAACACTGACTGGATAAGTGAGTGATGAGTGGATTAGAGAGCACTAACTTAGAGTTTGTCAAGTCATTCAAGTGTTAATTCTTTAAAAGAATGAATAACACCCAAAAGTTGTTAGTAAAACTCTGTGCAGAAGCCATTTTGTTACCGTTGTTAGCAAATTGATAATTATTAGAAAAACAAAACCAAGAGAGAAAAAATGATAATGACCAACTCCTGAGCACACTGGGATGTGTCTGTACTCCGTAAGGTCACAGGAGGAAAAAAATAGACTCAATAGCTATTTTCTTCAGTTAGGAAGACAAGTAGTCTGCTAAGATGATTATCGATAGTTGTACTGAAGAGACTAAAACTTAATATGATCCCTTTAACTTTCTCTTGTAACCCAAATACATACTTGGGTGGGCTTGTAGAAGGTCATTTGCCTTATCTCTGGGCCAAGTGTTCACCTGACCAAGTGGAGAGATCAGAGCACTTGGTGAGGCTGGGCTGAAGATGCAGCAGGTGGTCCTCACCCTTGGGTGGGATCGTAGCCAAGTGTTTATTCTTTCACACGGCTGTGGTCGAATCAAACAGTATGTTGGTGTTCTTAATGTTTCCCTCATGTGCAGGTAGCATTTATTCAGTATGCAAGAGCAGCATGCTGTGGTATTTTCAGATTCCAGTTAATAATATCCTGAATAGCAGATACCATCCCATCAAATAGTTAGTGACAGGTACATGATTCAGGTGATAGTTATAAGAGTTTTGGAGTTCAGGCAAGGTTGTTGCCCTTAAAGTTTTTAGGCATTTGGCATGATTTTCTAGACCAGACCAATGAGAACTAAATAATAATTAGCACATGAAATAATCATGCAGTTTATTTAAACAATAAACACGACAGATTTCTTTGCACGACAGTGTGAATGTACTTAATGCCACAGAATTGTACACTAAAAAATGGTTAAAATGGTAAATTGTTTTTAGTTGAAGTATAGTTGATCTATCATATTGTGTTAGTTTCAGGTGTACAGCATAGTGATTCAGTTTATTGGGGGGGCAGATTATATTCCATTATAGGTTATTACAAGATATTGGGTATTAATTTCCTGTGCTATACAGTAAATCCGTGGTGCTTATCTGTTTTACGTATAGTAGTTTTTATTTGTTAATCCCGTACTCCTAATTTGTCTCTCTCCCTTTTGGTAACCATGAGTTTGTTTTCTGTGTCTGTGAGTCTATTTCTGTTTTACATATACATTCATTTGTATTATATTTTAGATTCCACATAAAAGTGATATCGTATAGTATTTGTCTTTGTCTGACTTATTTCACTTAGCATAATTATCTCTAGGTCCATCCATGTTGCTGCAAATGGCAACTTTCATTCTTTTTTATGGCTGAGTATTCCATTGTATATATGTACCACATCTTCTTAAGCCAGTCGTCTGTTGATGGGCCCTTGGGTTGTTTCCATGTCTTGGCTATTGTGAATAGTGCTACAGTGAACATTGGGGTGCATGTTTCTTTTCAAATTAGATTTTTTGGTTTTTCTGGATATATACCCAGGAGTGGGGTTGCTGGATCATATGGTAGCTTTATTTTTAGTTTTTTAAGGAACTTCCATACTGTTTTCTAAAATGGTAAATTTTATATGTGTTTTACCACGATGAAAACAAATTAGAAAAAATTTGAGGTAAATAAAAACTAAATAAAAATAAAAGAAACGACACATGCGTGAAGTTTTTCAAACCTAACAATGAAGGACTTCCCTGGTGGTGCAGTGGTTGAGGGTCCGCCTGCTGATGCAGGGGACGCGGGTTCGTGCCCCGGTCCAGGAGGATCCCACATGCCGCGGAGCGGCTGGGCCCGTGAGCCATGGCCGCTGGGCCTGCGCGTCCGGAGCCTGTGCTCCGCAGCGGGAGAGGCCACAGTGGTGAGAGGCCTGCGTAC
>NW_006785319.1:3538198-3540818 GCF_000442215.2 Lipotes vexillifer
TGCGCCACCAGGGAAGCCCTGCCTTTTACATTTTAATTGCTGTATAAACTTTGCAAAGTATCTGAACGTGGTAAAGAGTTTTGTTCTGTTATTTTGGCACTTGCTGAAGCCGATCCCCATTTCTAGTAATTCTCTTTAGATTTCCTCAATAAAGATTAAATGTAAATAAAAAAAAAAAAAAAAAAAAAAAAAAACAAACCTAAAAATGAAAAGAATTAAAGGAAAGAAACTAAATGTCTAAATTATTTTAAATATGATTTTGTTAAATAAGTTGTTTTTTTTGGTTTTTATATGACTCATATTTTTTATTTATTTATTTATTTAAATTATTATTATTTTTTGCGGTACGCAGGCCTCACTGTTGTGGCCTCTCCCGTTGCGGAGCACAGGCTCCGGACGCACAGGCTCAGCAGCCATGGCTCACGGGCCCCGCCACTCCGCGGCATGTGGGATCTTCCTGCACCGTGGCATGAACCCATGTCCCCTGCATCGGCAGGCGGACTCTGAATCACTGTGCCACCAGGGAAGCCCTCATATATTTTTTTAAAGACTATTTTGTCCCCAGAAAATCTAAAGCATCTTTTAGATTCAAATTCATAATGGCTCTTAGAATTTTAAATTTAACTTTCTATCAAGCTTGAAAAGGAGACGTTTATAAGGAAAACCGTAACCCCTTACTGATAGTGCCTGTCTCTTTTTTAAAAAAAATTTTTGGCTGAATTGGGTCTTAGTTGCTCTGCGGGCTTTCTCTAGTTGCGGTGAGCGGGGGCTACTCTTTGTTGCGGTGCGCGGGCTTCTCACTGCAGTGGCTTCTCTTGTTGCAGAGCACGGGCTCTAGGCGCACAGGCTTCAGTAGTTGTGGTGCACGGGCTCAGTAGTTGTGGCTCACAGGCTCTAGAGTGCAGGTTCAGTAGTTGTGGTACATGGGCTCAGTAGTTGTTGCTTGTGGGCTCTAGAGAGCAGGCTCAGTAGTTGTGGCTCACGGGCTTAGTTGCTCCACAGCATGTGGGATCTGCCCAGACCAGGGATTGAACCCGTATCCCCTGTGTTGGCAGGCAGATTCTTAACCAGTGCACCACCAGGGAAGTCCTGTCTGTCTCTTTTTAACTGCAGAAAATTAAGCTAATACACATTAAGTTTTTATTACTTAGCATATCTTAAAAATATCTGCATGTCATAAAAACTTTCTTTGCTCCAGTTCCTATTAATAATCATAGCTGTTTTCTAAAAGGCTTCAGTTAAAACAGAGGAGTGGTTATGAAGCCACCAGAGGGAGCTCCGTGAATATGTTTCAGTATTTTGATTCTGACTTTAGCAAAGAAACAAAACAACACTTTTCTTTTAGTATGGATGTTTTATGTAACCATATTTTTCTCTTCTGTGTAGAAATAGTGTTCTGAAAATACTTGTGTGATGTCAGAGGAACAGCTTGGCATTTTTATTTCACAAACATTTGTATATCTTATATGTGAGGCTGCAATCTGGAGGACCAAAACATGAATATAACTATTGCTTTCATGTGACTTATCCAAGAGTACGTAGGTGTCTTAGTTAAACATTCTCTTGTTGCGCACAGTTGTGTAATCTGGTGTAAAGCTGGTCATGTATAGTGAGATGCTGTATCACTCATGTTAATATTTTTAAGTTGTTGGGTGTCGTGGTTCACAAATGTGGAGACCAGTGCTAGACCTGCTACATAAGGGTTCACCTGTGGAACTTGTTAAAATGTAGAACGCAGGGCTCTGTGTCCAGAAATTATAATTCACCAACTCTTGGGGATATGTGTTTTTTGAAAATAGCTTTATCAAGATATAACTCACATATTATACAACTCATCCATTTAAAGTTTGGAATTAAATGGTTTCTAATGAATTTGCAAGAGTTGTGCAACCATCCTCACAATCAACTTTAGAACATTTTCCTTGCCTCCCCACAAAATCCTTTTCCCATTAGCATTCACTCCCCATTTTTCCCCAACCCTTAGCCCTGGGCAACTGCTAATCTATTTTTGTCTCTGTATAGATTTGCTTGTTCTGGACATTTCATGTAACTGGAGTCATACAGTACCTGGTCTTTTGTGACTGGCTTCTTTTGCTTAGTATAGTGTTTTCAAGGTTGTAGCATGTATCCATGTTGTAGCATGTATCAGTACTTCATTGCTGTTTATTGCCAGGTAATACTCTTTTGTATGGAAGGAATATGTATTTTTACAAAGCTCCTGGGTAGCATTCCCCACTAGTTTAAATTCTATATATATATAAAACATACCTTGAAATGTTAACTTTATGATTGTAATGCCATAAAAAAACATTATATACAACTGTTTTTTCCTTGTACTTCAGTAATAATGCCCCCAGAACGCTCTCTTGACTATTTTAAAAGAGGGGGTTGCTATCTATTAGTGGTGGCAAAACCATTTAGTGGGTGAAGAGCAGGGACTTTTTTTTTTAAGTAATAGAATGGAAAGTAACAGACTCAGCTACACATAGTAAAAGTATTTTATGGGACGTGTGTGTGTGTGTGTGTGTGTGTGTGTGTGTGTGTGTGTGTGTGTGTGTGTGTGTGTATCTTAATTGGGCCTGGATGTGAAATATATTTCTTTTTCTTTTTTTTTTTTTTT
>NW_006785319.1:3540828-3547861 GCF_000442215.2 Lipotes vexillifer
CTGTGGCCTCTCCCGTTGCGGAGCACAGGCTCCGGACGCACAGGCTCAGAGGCCATGGCTCACGGGCCCAGCCGCTCTGCAGCATGTGGAATCTTCCCAGACTGGGGCACGATCCCATGTCCCCTGCATCGGCAGGCGGACTCTCAACCACTGCACCACCAGGGAAGCCCTGAAATATATTTCTTACAGTGGGTTGCTTTTACAAAAAGTTTGAAAGCTACTGTTCTTTAAATATTTCAGTATTATTGTCATCTCATTAACCCTGGTGTCTTTCCTGGGGCGAGGTGGTGAGATACATGGTTCAGCTTAAGTGAAAGTTGAAATAACTAGCCAGCTTTAGGTTAGGAGTTAGGATCTAATAATATAGTGAGGAGGAGATGGGACGGTTCCGGGAACCTACTGCTTGGGTCGTTTTGTCAGGGAGTAAACTTGCCATTTAATTAGTCATGGTGTGAGGGTTTTTTTGTTTTGTTTTTTTTTTTGGCTGCACCGCGCGGCTTGCGAGATGTTAGTTCCCCGACCAGGGATCGAACCTGTGCCCCCTGCAGTGGAAGTGCCGAGTCTTAACCACTTAACCACCAGGGAAGTCCCTGGTATGAGACTTAATACCACTTATCACATTGATGATGTAGCTTTGAGTTTAAAACATACTGTATCAATAAAATGGATTTGGTTTATAATGGTCATTTAATTAAAATGCCAAAACACAGTACAAGAGAATCATTATTCTCATTTTAACAGTTTATCAACCCATTTGATGATGTTACATATTCTAAATATTATCATTTTATTGTGCTCAGATTAAATAATGTATTCATTAAAATAAGTTAGTTGCATTTCCTAAGGAAGAAATTATGTTTAAATTATGTATCATGTTGCTTTCTAAAGTAAGCAGAAACTTTAAATATCTTTTTGGATTTTTTTTTTTTAGTGAAAGGAAACTTTTGGTGCCGTTCTAGTTCTTTTTTATGTGTTGTGAGCTATATAATATCTTAACAGTAATATATTTCTGGAATTAATTATATTAATTTCATATTGATTGTGGATCATATTTATTTTGTAATATTCTGAATTCGCATTTAGAATTTGAATGCTTATCCATTATGGTCATTTTACAAAATTTAGGAAGTAGAAGCAATAAGTGGTATATGAGAGTAATTTCATAACATTGACTTTTGCCAAAATACAGCTGGTATTGAAATGGAATTGTTAGTGGAGACACTTTAATGATTTAATCAAATGCTGAATTATTTTAATAATAATGTAAATGACCACTGAAATAATTTTTTTTAAGTAGCATTTGCTTTCCTTTGAGTTGAAACCCAACATAGGTAAATAATTTTGTACAGTGTTTCTTTTTATATTCATTTTTTCCTAAGGTAGCTGAAAAATTTAAAATTGGTTCATGATAAATAACTAGAGTTTCCTGTAAATACTTTTAATCTTTTTTGATATATAGAATTGTATTTTGAACGGTTTGAAACCCTGATCATATAGTAGGCTTAACATTGCTCACAAAATTGAGTAGCTAGCCCAGGATAAAAAAAGAGAGAAATCCATGGGTCAGTTATACTTATGAGCACACATGCAGAAATCCTAAAAGAAGTTTTTCAAAAACTCAAACCATTTATCAAAAGAATGATTTAAGAATTATTAAATAGGATACATTTTGGGATGCAAGGATGGTTCAACAGTAGGAAACTGGTTAATATCACTTCATTAGTAAGTTTAGAAAATCATACATAAATGATCTCAGTAGATACTGAAAGTTGAGTAGGATTTATAACAGTTTAAAAAAAAAAACTTCTTTGGTTGTATACATTAAACATGTACAACTTTTTGTATGTCCATTGTACCTCAATAAAATGGTTTTAAAGACGATCCAGTGACTTCCCTGGTGGTGCAGTGGTTAAGAATCCACCTCTCAATGCAGGGGACACAGGTTCCAGCCCTGGTCCAGGAAGATCCCACATGCTGCGGAGCAACTAAGCCCATGCGCCACAACTACTGAGCCTGCGCTCTAGAGCCCATGCACCATAACTACTGAGCCCACATGCCACAATTACTGAAGCCCGTGTGCCTAGAGCCCGTGCTCCACAAGAGGAGAGGCCACCTCAAGGAGAAGCCCGCACACCGCAACAAAGAGTAGCTCCTGCTCACCGCAACTAAAGAAAGCCCGTGTGCAGCAACGAAGACCCAACGCAGCCAAAAATAAATAAATTTTAAAAATCCAAATTTCTTTCATTCAAGAAATAGAGGGGAAAGTTCTTAACATGACACAGTTATATATACTAGAAACCCATGTCAGGCATTATACATAATACTGAAAAATTTGAAGCATTTACATTAAAGTTAGGAGCAAAACAAGGATGTTTGCAATGATTGCTATTATTTAATGTTATTCCGGAAGCCTAGCTAATGTAATTAAAAAGAGAAAGAAATAAGAAACATAAATACTGGGAGAGAAGAGGAAACAGACATTTACACATGATATGATTCCCTATGTAGAAAATCCTAGTGAAGCAGCAGAACACTACTGATGAATTCAGTAAAGTGGCCTGATAGAAGTTCAGCATGCAAAAATGAATAATCAGAAAAGGAAATGGAGAGACATAGTGACAGACTCCCTCAAATACTTTATTTTATTTTTTATTTATTTTTATACAGCAGGTTCTTATTAGTTATCTATTTTATACATATTAGTGTATATATGTCAATCCCAATCTCCCAGTTCTCAAATACTTTAGACCTGCTGAGAAAAGTGCAAGATAACTATGCAAGAAAGGAATCAACATCAATGGAGTATTACCTATCAATGAAGAAAACAAATGCAGATACAAATAATAACATGGACGATTCTGAAAACAATGTTGAGCAACACAAGTGAGATACAAAGGAATATATATTGTGTAATTCCATTAATATACAACTCAGAACACAGAAAACTAAACTGCATTGCTTAGGAAGGCATACATAATTGGCAAAGCCATAAAGACAAGCAAGATAGTGATTAGTAAAGTCAGGATGGTGGCCACCTCTCTGGTGGAGGGCTTCTGCTTGTTGGCAGTATTCTGTGCCTTGACTTGGGTGGTAGTTACTGGCTATTTCCTTTATTTTTGCTAACCTCTGTGTATGTCCTTTATCTACTTTTTTGTAGGTGACTTTTATTTTTATTTATTAAAAAAATTATTTATTTTATTTATTTATTTTTGGCTGCATTGGGTCTTCATTGCTGTGTGTGGGCTTTCTCTAATTGCTGCGCGTGGGCTTTCTCTAATCGCTGTGAGCGGGGGCTACTCTTTGTTGCGGTGTGCAGGCTTCTCATTGCGGTGGCTTCTCTTGTTGTGGAGCACAGGCTCTAGACGCGTCAGCTTCAGTAGTTATGGCACGCGGGCTTAGTAGCTGTGGCTTGCGGGCTCTAGAGCACAGGCTCAGTAGTTGTGGTGCACAGACTTAGTTGCTCCGCGGCATGTGGGATCTTCCCGGACCAGGGATCGAACCCACGTCCCCTGCATTGGCAGGCAGATTCTTAACCACTGCACCACCAGGGAAGCCCCAGGGATAATATATTTTGAAAGACAGTTATGGCAGTATTGGCTTTACATTTTTTCCTGTTTTAAATTTCCATACATTTGAATTTTTCAAAATCCTTATCTAATTTGTAGTTTTACTTTTTGTCCAGGCCCATCAAAGTCCAGTGAAGAAAGTGAATCCTGGAGAAGAAAGGAGGAAACTGTTTGAGGTATAAAGACATCTGTCTGCTTATTTTAAAACTTTGTAAAAATAATTATAGAAGAAGAAACAAATCTTATAAAACCTCCAAACCTTTCCTCCTTATTTCTTTCAAACAAATACCTCTAACTTATTTCTGTTTTTTAACCGCCCTGGGCATATGTCTACCATTGGTATGATAGCTTTACTGATGAAACTAGAAGAAGTAATATTTATTATTGATAAAAAATGTTCTTTTTTTATTTAAGGAACCAGCAAGGAAGAGAAGGTTGGAATTGAATGAAAAAGAAAAGAAACAAAAGGATCAGGTAGTTATTTCACTCTTACTTTTTTCCCCTGCCAAGTTGGAGAGGATAATAGTTTCAAGAGTTCTAAAAAGTTTGTCTTTAAAACTTGTTACAGATTAGTTTAATGAAGGCTGAACAGATGAAAAGGCAAGAAAAGGAAAGGGTAAGAGGATGGTTCATTTCCCCGGTGTGCTGCACTGCCTCCTACACATGCGCCTTTTTTTTTTTTTTCCTGGCTGCATTCGGTCCCCGTTGCTGCACGCCGGCCCTCTCTAGTTGTGGCGAGTGGGGGCCACGGCTCACTGCAGTGCACTTGCTTCTCATTGCGGTGGCCTCTCTTGCTGCGGAGCATGGGCTCTAGGCCTACGGGCTCAGTAGTAGTGGCTCGCGGGCTCTAGAGCACAGGATCAGTTGCTGTGGCACACGGGCTCAGCCGCTCCACGGCACGTGGAATCCTCCCAGACCAGGGATCAAACCCGCGTCCCCTGCATTGGCAGGAGGACTCCCAACCACTGCGCCACCAGGGAAGTCGCCCCCGCCCTTTTTTGTTAAACGGATACACTGATTCCATTTTATTTCTAAATGTATTTCATGTACTTTATACTAAATATTTGAAATGGTGTTTTGTTTGTTTCTTTTCCCCAAAAGTTGGAGAAAATAAATAGGGCCAGGGAACAAGGATGGAGAAATGTGCTGAGTGCTGGTGGAAGCGGTGAAATGAAGGTAGGCCTTTGGTGCCAGTGCACTTACACTACTGCTTTTTCTCCAGTTTCCTCCTGCTCTTGAAAATGTATACGATTGGCTTTTTGGGGGGATACACTTACTTTTTACTAGAGTTCTTCAGCGTCTATTATGACCCCTTAGTTTTCCTGCACATATTTGGTATGTAATTTGTACTGATAACTAATATGTGACACTGTTAAAATTGCATAAACAGTTTGCTGTGAAGGCTGTGATACACCATTCCTGCCTGAGGCGTCTTTTTAAAATCAAATACAGTTTGTCTCCCCTCTGCCTAAAGTCCTCCTGTAGCTTCACGCAGACCTGAAGATTCCGTTTTCAGAAGACCCATACTAAGCGGGGCCCTGCCAGTCTCTCCGCACTCATCCTGGTCGTGCCATGCGCTCTAGTCATGCTGAGCTAAGGACCGTACTGCAGTTTCCCTACTGTGTGTGGCCTGCTGGAGCTACATCCTGACACCTGTTATTACTCTTTACATGAAAGCACCCTCCGTCGCTCCTCACTCTCACTCCTACCTCCAGCCATTTACCCTGGTAACCAGTGACCTAACCAGCCATTTACCTAGGTAGGTTAAGTCAGACATTTCCTTTGGGCAGATCCACACTGTACCTTGGGCAAGTTACTTAACTTTTCTGAGCCTTAATTTCTTCATTTAAAAGAAGAAAGAAAGAGAGAGAGAGAGAGAGAGAGAGAGAGGGAGGGAGGGAGGGAGGGAGGGAAAGAAAGAGAAAGAAAAAGAGAAGGAAACGAAGGAAGGAAGTAAAAAGAAAGAAAAGGAAGGAAAGAAAGAGAGAGAGAAAGAAAGAAAAAAAGAAAGAAAAAAAGAGAAAGAAAGGAAGGAAGAAAGAAAGAAGAAAGAAAGGAAAGAAACAAAGAAAGAAAGAATGAAAAGGGAGGGAGGGAGGGAGGGAGGAAGGAAGGTAGGAAGGAAGGAAGAATGAATTTCAGGAGCAGTGCCTGAGCTTGGCCTGCAAGGACTCACCTGTTAAGCTCCTTTTGTTTTCCTTGCTCTGCCAGTCTGAATCTTGTGTTTCTTCTTTCGCCCTCATAACATCCTTTACATGCCGAATTCTAAGGTGGTCCCAAAATTCCTGGCTCCAGGGGTCAGGCCTGATGTTATCCCTCCACTGGAGCTTGGGGGAACCTGTGAACAGGGTGTGTCACAGCCCCTTAGTTAGGCTGTGTTGTATGGCCCTGCTGATGGGGTAGCCACTCCTGTGGTCACGTCACTATTTTATAAGCCTCCCTCATAGCAGCCTGGAAGGGAGAATGTCAGAGAGACAGCTTCTGCTGGCCTGGGGAAAGCACGCGTTCACGTGGCAGGGAATCACAGGTGTCCTGTGGGAGCTGATAGTGGTCTCTGACCAACAGCTAGCAAGAATGTCGTGACCTTAGCCGTGACAGCCACAAGGGAGTGAATTCTGCCAGGAACCAATGAGCTTGGAAGAGGATCCTGAGCCTCAGATGAGGGTGGCAGCCCTGGCTGACACCTTGATTTCTGCCTGGTGAGACCCCCAGCAGAGGACCCTGCTAACCATGCCCAGACTCCTGAGACCACAAATGGGTCTGTCTTAAGCTGCTGAGTTTGTAGTACTTTATGACACAGCAGTAAAAAATGAATGCATACTATTATTCCTCTGTATTATCAGTTTTAATTTGTATAATCCAATCAACTGTTGCTTAAGGTCTTTAAACTGAGAATTTGCCTGACCGTGCTCAATAAACTTGGTATTTAGGTGCCCAGTAGATATTTGTTAAGTTGAAATGATTACCATTCTTACTTGTTGCTTTTTCCCCGAAAGATATGATTTGAATAAAAATTTATCTGTTTATGTAGATATACATGTTCTGCCCTGGCTTTCTTGGTTTCTATTTCAGTGTCTTGAGATGACACATTTTTCGTATTACATATCAATAACCCAGTAGGAGTCACTTTTTCTAATTCTGTATTAATATAGACTTATAGAGTTTTTAGTAATACAATTTTATCTTTAAAATTGTACTTCACTATTTTTGTACTGTACTATCCAATTTACTATGAAATTGAACTTTTAACCTCCTGAGTGATAAGGAATGACTCAGACAGAATTTGGCCCATTCTAAAATAACTAACCCCATATCTTATATGATTAGAAAGTAAAATCTTACCAAAGTGCAGGCCCTCAGATCTTGTCAAGCATTTTATATCAGTCCATGATTAGTGTTGAGAATTTGATTATTTTTTCTTCTCCTTTTGCATATATCTTCTTTATTCAGTAAAGCACCTTCTTTCC
>NW_006785319.1:3547896-3575451 GCF_000442215.2 Lipotes vexillifer
TTTCCCTATGATGTCTAAAGCCATATTTAATCCTAAAGTCCAGTTTTACCAATGTTTGATTATAGTTTCTCAACAGTGTGAGATACTATGTGCTTAATAGGTTTCTGTTTCGCTTCATAAACTTCTATACTGCTTTCTGTGAGGATTAATAAAACAATTTATTTTCCATGACGTAAAGCAAAGTCTATGTTGGTTTCTGTACTTATACCCTATGACGTTTGAAATATTTAACTTCTTCAGCTGTTTGATTTCTGTACAGTTGATAAGGACCTGGAAGCTCAGTAAAAATGTGAATCAAATTAAGGAGATTCCCCAAAAGAAAGATAAAACAAAAACTAAACATTAAGGGAAATATTTCAAAGTCAATAATCTATTATTATATACCTCTAAATACCAAGACATTATGCACAGTATAAATAACCTACTGTCCTTGATTACTTAGTATCTGCAAAATCTGGGACTTTTTGCTTTATCCATTTTTTCTTTTTTGTTCTTTTGATAGGTATTTTTTTCTTTTTTTAAATTGTAGTTGATTTTCAGTGCTTTATCCATTTTTGATATATCTCTTATGAAAGTGTGTTTCTAGAAAAATTATGAAATGTTCCACATATATAGTTTGATTATATAGATAACCATTATATATAAGAGTGTATCTGTTGTTTGACAATATATTGGAATGCTACTCAGCATTGAAAAGGAATAGCTTATTAATACATGCAACAGCATGGGTCAGTCAACAGCATACTGAGTGAAAGAAGCCAGGCACGAGAGTACACATATTGTATGAATCCATTTATATGAAATGATAAGAAAAGGCAAATCCAATTTCTGTGACAGAGAGCAGATCAGTGTTTGCTAGAAGGAGGGAGGGGGTGTTGGCTGCAAAGGAACATGAGGGACCTTTTGGGGTGATGGATGTGCTTTCGATTGTGGTAGTGGTTCCAAGAGTGTCTGTATTTGTCAGAACATCAACCTGCGCTTATAATTGGTGAATAAAGTCATGTTTAAAAGATCCTGTTGTTTCAGTATTCTAGTACAGTGTTTTCAGCATTATTTTGAGTATAGGTATCTTCAGAGATATGTACATACATTTGATTTTGCTAGAGAGAAACCTTAGAACACTCAACCCTAAGTTGATATTAGCGCCAGACTAAACTCGAGGAACCAGTCTCGTGGGAGGTATGATCACCTTTTACCAGAATTGTGATTCTGATAATCTTGCCCTGAGATGCACATTTTGAAAATGTATATGAAAATCACCTTGATGGAGTTTCCTGCCTAATGAGGTATCTTCCCTATTTCTAGCAACTTTCATCTCTTGCTATTCAAGCATCTTGAATCAGTTTTCTATTTTTATCTTGAGCTGACTTTTTTTAAAATCAGGCTTTCTTATAATACTGTACACAATTCTTGCGTCAAGATGTGAACACAAGTTTTACCTCGTTGGGTACACTGAAATGCCTTTTATTTGGTTCTCGTATTTTCCTTAGCCAGACTTCTTCCTCAGGATGCCGCCACCTGGAAGCTCTTCTCCCTTTCCTGGCAGCGTTCTGGCTTCTGCTCTCATCCGTGTTTGAGTGCTGCCCCTCCACTTGAGTCATGTCACTTTGTCTTCCTTTTGGTGCTGCTGGCCTCTGCCTTTGAGGTTCCTATTTCCTCTCTGCATTGCAGTTCTTGCCCCCTGACCTCTGTAACATTCTACACTTACTCAGTGCTCATCCTGACACCTCTGTTTTCTGTGAGTTTTCCGTGCGCTTGGGTGTGTGTGTTCTGAGGCTGCGTCCTATGGCTTTGCCTTCATCCTTTGTTATTTCCGCAGAGAACCCACAGCTCCCTTCACCGTTGACTTCTCTGATTGCCTTTCTTTGCTCGCAGGCTTCTTGGCTTGGTGTCAGAGCAGCATGCCTTTTAATTAGTTCCTCTACTTTGTTCTCTCTCTTATTCTTGCTTATCGTGCGTAATTTGACTTACTGACCTTTTTTTTTAACTTTATTTGTTTGTTTATTTTTGGCTGCGTTGGGTCTTCGTTGCTGCACACGGGGTTTCTCTAGTTGTGGTGAGCGGGGGCTACTCTTTGTTGCAGTGCATGAGCTTCTCATTGCGGTGGCTTCTCTTGTTGCAGAGCACGGGCTCTAGGCGCACAGGCTTCAGTAGTTGTGGCACGTGGGCTCAGTAGCTGTGGCTCGCAGGCTCTAGAGCGCAGGCTCAGTAGTTGTGGCGCACAGGCCTAGTTGCTCCATGGCACATGGGATCTTCCTGGACCAGGGCTCGAACCCTTGTCCCCTGCATTGGCAGGTGGATTTTTAACCACTGCACCACCAGGGAAGTCCCACCAACCTTCTAAGAAACTGTCTTAGTGCACTTTCCTGCTAGAAAATGTATGCGTGCTTTCTGTTGTTTATACTATGAACTTGCACAGCTGAGGGTAGTTACCTGTGATGACCTTTTAGGACCAAATAACGCTTCCTATCTGCCTTCTTTCTAGTTAACTTCTTACGTCTTCCTGTGTCCTTTTTCCCCCTACTGCCAACACCTAAACATATACCTCCAGTGCTTATTTTTACTTTAAGTTTTACTTTAATACCATGGTTCATATTTAATCATTTACTCTTTCTTTGTTACATTGCTTTCAAGACTGGGTTGAATAATATTTTTCTCCAGTGATTTTTTTTTTTTGGAATTTTTATTTCTCATAATTTTTTTTTCTATTTTGTAAATTTGCTCAGTTTTTACTACTTTACAGTGTGCCTGTTGCCACTCATTTACTACAGGAAATGTAATGTTTTTCAAGCTTTATACTTTGTTTCCCAGTTTGTCAACTGCTGAAGGATTGGTATGTTGTTTTGTTTCTTTTATTTATACCTAGAGTATGTTTCAGTGGTGTTTATATCCTCATTGCTTGTTGAATTGGATTTGGGGTATGTTAAATGCCGTATGTTTTCGTTAGATATAATTTTGAGTGTTACAAAAGCAGGCTCTGTTTTATTTATAAGCTATACATATTTAAACTTAATAGGATGGGATCACATAAAACGTATACTAGAAACTTGTTTCAAAACTTGTTAATTAAGACCAAGTTTTTTCATAGTTACATAAATTTAGTGATAGTTTATATTTTAGTTACATTGAATTAAGCTTTATTGTTAGTAACAAAGTATACTAGTTTTTGATTGTTAATGGTTATAATATAGTAGGAAAACATGTTAAATTAGGTAATTGTTTTTTAAGAGTCAAGTGTTGAAATTTACTTTTTTCTTTTAAGGGTAGTACAGACCTTTTAGGTCTTGTGAGACAAGCATGTGAGAGCTCTTTGTTTGATTCCTAGGCTCCCCTTTTTGGCAGTGGAGGGGCTGTGGCTCCATCATCTTTTTCTTCTCGAGGACAGTATGAACATTACCATGCCATTTTTGATCAGATGCAGCAACAAAGAGCAGAAGATAATGAAGCTAGGTGGAAAGGAGAAAGACATGGCCGAAGGCTTCCAGAAAGGTATGGCATGTTCTGCAGAAGTTGCTTGTGCTTTGCTTTAGAGAAAGTAATGGAAGCCATCGTGTGTGTTTATTGGCAGAGGAATCCCACCTGGAGTACATCCAGGATTTCCCAAGGGGGCTGCAGGTCATCACCATTCCTCTGATGCCGATGCTCTTAGAGAAACTTGGAAAAGATTGAAGGCCGTGTCTAAACAAGCCAATATAAACAGGTTGGACCGTGATGATCCATAAATTCACCCTTGCTTGTAAATTTGTCTTAGGCCATGTACAGCCTAATACCGTCACCTTCTGGGTGTTTTCTCCATTATACATAGAATATTTTTTGCCTTCTGGATGAAGTCATTTTCTTATGTGCAAATTTGGCCCTTGATTACATATGGAAAGCATGTAGCTCTTCAGCCTGATTTTTGTAGCTTATATATGTTATAGGCTGCACATACTATTTAAAGGAACATGTGATAACTTTGAACCAACATATGGTTGTAATAACTTTATCCACTTGCTTTAAATAAATCAGAATATATTTAAAATGGAATTACATTCTATGCAGAACTCCAAGACATGCCTTTGGGTCTTCCTTTTCCTCATTACTTAGAACCCCACTTTTCTCTTTGTCTTTCTCTGCATGTTCATCTCTGATTGATGGCTCACTATGATCCTGTTCATTGGGTTTTTTCTTTTCTTCCATTAATTAATTTAATATGATTGCAGTCAATAGTTTTAACTTGCATAGTTCCTTTTTTTAAAGTATGCATATGTTTTTTTAGATCTTCCCATTTCTTCTATAAAAACGTTCCAGTTAAGAGCAGATACCATTTTGTGAAAATGTAATTTGTCATTTTACAGAGAATACTTTTGAGTGTGATAAAACTCTTTATGGCTCTCCCAATTATAAAAGATTATTAAAAGGTAGCTGAGCTAGAGGTAAATAATTGAGGGGAATACAAATTAACATTATGAATTATGTACAGTAGTCTGAAGTGTTAAGCTAATTGTAAATACTTCCCATTTTTGAGAAAAGAGGGCTACAGACTTCCACATATGCATGTTTTTTATGAAATGGTAAAGAAGATTTTTGTGTGGGGTTTTATCCTCTGGTATTATTGATCTATCTACTATATAATTTGTATGGCTTTTTATTTTTTATTTTTTGCGGTACCCGGACCTCTCACTGCTGTGGCCTCTCCCGTTGCGGAGCACAGGCTCCGGACGCACAGGCTCAGAGGCCATGGCTCATGGGCCTAGCCACTCGGCTCACGGGCCTAGCCGCTCCGCGACATGTGGGATCCTTCCGGACTGGGGCACGAACCTGTGTCCCCTGCATCGGCAGGCGGACTCTCAACCACCGCGCCACCAGGGAAGCCCTGTGTTGTGCAATGCAGCGTAAATTCACAGAGAATGGATTTTGTCAGATACAACCTTTATTTCTTTTTAGGGTTGTAGGCTAGAGCTATAGTTCTCAACCTGTGTGCTGAGGCAAGTTGGAGCCTCACAGTGCCCTGGATATTTTACATTTGTTAGGGAAACGTAACTACATCTGTTGGACAAAGTGTAGACCATACTGTTAAGCAGTTTTGACCTAACTATTTAATGAATGGGACTGCTAGGTATTTCTTTTGGCCTTAGAGGCATTGTGAAAAAATTACTTAGATACCTAGTAGGGTATATAAACTTCAGCAAGATACTGTTGCCAGGGTGTCTCAGTGTAGACATGGTAAAGAAATATAAATAAAAATTGTTAGGTGGATTAGTCATTGGTTAAAGAATTATATTCAGAGGATGCTGGTTAATATTTTGATGTCCAAATTTATAAAGTTTTAGAAGCGCGTCCTCCTGTAACTAATCTCCATTTTTAAAGAGGACATAGGAAAAACATTCAAAGGGTATAGTCATATTTCCAGAAGACATAACGTGGAAAGAAATAGTAGATATGTTGTATGATTGATCAGGAAACAAAATAATCTCAGTAGACCATAGCTACAACTAACTTGATTTAGAGAAAACTTAATGGGAATTTGATGTAGTTTTGAGTCTGAAAAATTATCTGACCAAGTAAATATACCCTTGGAAAAGATTTGTAAATAGCATATACTAAAAAGTTGAACTAACGACCTTTCATTGCCTCTTGGATCAAATTGCAGCCCCTAAATGGCCTGCAGGGTCTCTTGGAGGCCTGTGTACTTCCTTGGCCTTATCTTCTGCTCTTTCTTTCCAGAGTTCTGGAAGTGCAGACTTAAAAGACATGTTTTTCCTCATCCTTGTTCCTGTGTACCTGCTGCTCCCTCTGCCCAAATTTTTGCCTGGTTAATTCCTACTTACTATTCTGGCCTTGGTTTAGGTTGACAAGTACTTACTAGGTCTATAAAATGAAAAATAAAATAAAATTGGAGACCTGACTGAGGACTTCCAACTTTTAATTTGCCAAGTAAGCTCATTTAAAAAAAAAGTTTCTCAGCCCTAATTCCATCCTTTGGTAAAAGAATGAACATTTTAATGTGAAAAAAGTAGGGTGACACAATCTTAGAATACAGATTATCCTTTGGGATTAAATAAATTGGGATTTGTGAAAATTATATTAGTCATTTCTTTATGTTGTTGACAACTGTTGAAAACTCAGTGATGAGTGACCACCGGTTAGGGGACGTACCCAGGCTGATCACCATGCTCTTCCGAGCCTCAGCTAGCTGTGGTCTGGGCTGCTCTCACATCCCGCTGTGGGCCTCCTCATGAGGCTTGAGCTGTGAGCCGGAGAGCCCCCTCGGTTGCTGCTTGGATGGCTCCTCAGGGAGCTTCTCGGGCACCCCCATCACTGTCGCCATCGCCACCACTGTGCCTCTACCGCTGTCCTCATCTTAGGGCTTTTATGTGTAACGTTAGTATAACCAGGTTTCACACAACTCTGCCTTGGTCAGCAAGCCATTCTGTCTCGTGAGGGCAACTTTACAGCTCTTTCTTCCTTCAATATGTTCGTTTTACAGTTTAATATTAAGAAGTCAAATTTATTTATTTTACTTTCAGATCCTGCTAAAGTATACACTCCAGTAGGTTAAATTAGGCCCCCTTCCTTCGTTAACTGCAAGAATCCAAGATATTCCAAAAGGTCTAGGAGCCATTCACTTGGTCCTCAGATGACCCCAGCGTTGTTTTTTTTTAACCCCAGGGAACCTCCAGATTTCTAGAAATGACAGGAAAGAATACACACACATTGATTTAAACACATTAAGGATTTGCTTCTCCTGCAAACTCCTTGTGAATGAAAAAGAAGAATAATGAAAAGCTTTCAAACTAGTATAATTATATATTGCTATAAGAATAAAAATGCCCTTATCTTTTATAGCTAGTAATCAGTGGTAAGAGAAGAATTCAACTATTGTGTGTGTGATATGCTCCTAACTTCATACTTACTAATACACACTGTCTCATATTTACGTACGTATTGTAATCCTTTTCTACTGTTGTAGATCAATAACTTTTCCTACTCCATCACACTTAAAGTGTTGTCTTTTTTTTAACATTTTAAAATTTATTGGTATAAAGTATTCCATACTGAAAGCAACAAACGAACAGAAGTCTGTTTCTCCAACTGTGTGAACACACAAGTGCCATTAACAATGAAGCAAGCTGTATATCCAGCCTGGAGAATTCAATGGGTCTGCCTTCTCAGTCAGTACTTTCATTTTAATGTCATTCATATCCAGGAATTACCAATGCACCTTGGTACAAGGACTCATTTGTTTGCAATCTGGTGTGATGCGAAATTATTCTAAGACAGACTATCTTTTAATGTTTGGTACACATTTTAAAAAAATTTTTATTTATTTATTTTAACATCTTTATTGGAGTATAATTGCTTTACATTGTTATGTTAGTTGCTGCTGTATAACAAAGTGAGTCAGCTATATGTATATACATATACCTCCATATCCCCTCCCTCTTGCGTCTCCCTCCCACCCTCCTTATCCCACCCCTCTAGGTGGTCACAAAGCACCGAGCTGATGTGCTATGTGGCTGCTTCCCACTAGCTGTCTATTTTACATTTGGTAGTGTGTATATGCCCATGCCACTCTCTCGCTTCATCCCAGCTTACTCTTCCCCCTCCCCGTATCCTCCAGTCCATTCTCTATGTCTGCATCTTTATTCCCATCCTGCCCGTAGGTTCTTCAGAACCATTTTCTTTTAAAGATTCCATGTATATGTGTTAGCATACGGTATTTGTTTTTCTCTTTTTGACCCACCTCCTAGAGAAATGGAAATAAAGACAAAAATAAATAAATGGCACCTAATGAAACTTAAAACCTTTTGCACAGCAAAGGAAACCATAAACAAGACGACGAAAAGACGACCCTCAGAATGGGAGAAAATATTTGCAAACGAAGCAACTGACAAAGGATTAATCTCCAAAATATACAAGCAGCTCATGCAGCTCAATATCAAAAAAACAAACAACCCGATCCAAAAATGGGCAGAAGACCTAAATAGACACTGCTCCAAAGAAGATATACAGATTGCCAACAAATACATGAAAGGATGCTCAACATCACTAATCATTAGAGAAATGCAAATCAAAACTACAATGCGGTATCACCTCACACCAGTCAGAATGGCCATCATCAAAAAATCTACAAACAGCAAATGCTGGAGAGGGTGTGGAGAAAAGGGAACCCTCTTGCACTGTTGGTGGGAATGTAAATTGATACAGCCACTATGGAGAACAGTATAGAGGTTCCTTAAAAAACTACAAAGAGAACTACCATACGACCCAGCAATCCCACTACTGGGCATATACCCTGAGAAAACCATAATTCAAAAAGAATAATGTACCAGAATGTTCATTAAGTGTTATCTTTGCATGCCAGTGTTTTGCTTTATTCAAAGGCATTTATTTTTCCTCCTTTAATCCTCAAGTTCCATTTTAATGCTGTTTCCTTTGCTGAAGTCAAGAAAGCTCACATATTTCCTGATTTTAAAATAGTGGCAGCTGGCCGTCCTGTCGTCCCCCTTTCACTTAGGATTCTCAGCCAAATGTTCAGACCTCTTTTTTCTCTCCCTTTCGCTCAAGGAAAAAGAAAACCTGAAGGAAAATCGCAAGTGGCTTTTTTGTCTTGTTTTTCTGCTTACCGAGGTGATATAGATTAGCTTTAGAAATATTGGAAGGTATCAGTAGGTGTTAGAAACAGGAGAAGAAATCACTGCTCATCCTGCGAGGCAGTCACTATGAAGACTGTGGTCTATTTTTGCATCTTTTGTTCATATTTCTTTTTCTATAGTTAGAGGAGATCAAATCATGCACAAAGTTTTATCTGCTGGGGTTTCTTTTTTTTTTGGTATCTGTTTTTATTTAACATTTTTACCATAAAAATTTTCCCATGCAAAAAATTGTTTTCATGGGACTTTTGATGTTTGTATTCGATTCCAGTGCTGTTAACTATAGTTTATATAGCAAATCCTCTAATATAATACATTGTAATTTTTCACTTTTTTGAACTTTGTGCTCTGAACATATTTTTTATTTCTCATTATTTCTGTAGAATACAATCTTAGAAGGGTAATTCCTGGATTAAAGGAGTTGCTCTCTTATGTTCTTTATGAAGGCTCTAGAAATAAATATTACTAAATGTATTGAATTTATGAAATTAAATTTATTTAACTGAATTTATTAACTAAATACTACTAATTTTCTTTCTACAAAAGCTGTGCCAGTTTATGCTCAGTCTAACAGTATATGATTGTGCCCACTTTATTGCCCCCTGACTAGTACCAGTTACTCTTCGGAGCTAAAGAAGTTCTTGAAAACTAGAAAATTTTAAATTAAAGTAAAACGGAGGAAATGAAGTTTTCACTATATTCACTACTGGTCACTCCACAGAATATTGACAGAGCGTGTGCCCATGAGGATGGTGATGATGAGGATGATGATAGTGACATAAACATAGGAGCTGCTGCTGGGTTGCGTACTCTGTACCAAGACCACCGCGGAGGGATTTACGTGCCTCGCCAGTCCCCGCTACCTGTGGATTGTGTGCTTGTGGATTTGCCTGCTTGCTAAAATTTGTGTGTAGCCGCACATCAGTACTCCCAGTCCCTTCACAGTCATTCCTGGGCATGTGCAGAGCCCCAGGGACTTTGAGTTGCCCAGTGCGCAAGTCCCGGCTGAGTGGGAGCAAGGCCAGCTCTGCTTTCCTGTTTCAGCGCTCATGAACAAATGTACTTTCATAGTCTGCTCAGCTGCATTTTCTGCATTTTGGGGCATTTTGCTGGTGATTTCATTGCTTAAAATGGCCCTCACGCCTTGTGCTGAAGTGCTGTCTGGTGTTCGTAAGTGCAAGAAGGCTGTGATGTTCCTTATGGAGGAAACATTTTTATCAGAGAAGCTTCATTCAGGTGTGAGTTACACTGTTGTTGGCCGAGAGTTCAGTGTTAATGAGTGGACCGTGTAATAAGGTGTCTTTAAACAGAAACACACATAAAACAAGGTTGTATATTAATCCATTGGCGAAAATGTTGTAGCAGGAGGCTGTCAGGGGCCTAACTCTGTAATTCTCCTCGGGGTAATCATTCAGTATGTGCTAATTCATATTCACGGTGACTTTATACAACATAACTACCAGGAATAATGAGAGTTGATTATTATTAGCTCATCTAGTCATCACCAGTGCTACAAGGCACATATTATTGTTCCTAGTTTTATACATTAAGAAATTGATATATGATAAATGACTGTATAAATAACTAATTTCTTGAAGGCCACATAACTGTTTATTAGTAAAACCGGGAGGTGAAGTTGGACAGTTGGGTGCCAAAGTTCACTCACTTAACTTTTGTGCCATATTGACTTTACTAAGGCTTGAAACATTTTATGAGGAAAATTAGAGAAGCCGGGAAAATTTCGCTGCCATTAAAGAAAGCATGCTTAAAGGAGCAAGTTCAGAAGAATTGGCTGGCTTGTCGTGTAGAAGAGGAATTAGACTTTGTATTTGCACATGGTAGAAGCGCTGTGATTAGAAGTAAAGAAGCAGATTCCATCCACTGTGACGTGTGCTTAGTGGATGGGCTGTTGTGGGATTTAGTCAGTGCTCTCAAACTGGAAGTATTACCCTAGGGGTTTGAATGACCATGTGTCAGGGATATTTAGATGGGAATATGAGAATACTTTATTCAGCAAGAAGTTGGATTAATTAGTACTCAGGGTCTCCTCCAATTTGAATATTATGATTTTTTAAAAAATTTTAACATCTTTATTGGAGCATAATTGCTTTACAATGTTGTGTTAGTTTCTGCTGTAAAACAAAGTGAATCAGGTATATGTATACATATATCCCCATGTCCCCTCCCTCTTGTGTCTCCCTCCCACCCTCCCCATCCCACCCCTCTAGCTGGTCACAAAGCACCGAGCTGATCTCCCTGCGCTACGCAGCTCCTTCCCTATTCTTTTGTTGAACTTTTTAGCACCATTGGCATTATAGAGCATTTTCTCCACACTGTTATAACTTCTGGTTTTTATAATTTGTTATTGTCATATGTAGTCAGTTCATTTCCCTGCTTCAAACTGAATCAGCAAACTGAAATCTGTAGTCATCTACGAGTGCTTCAGGTTATCTTTTCCTCATGTTTTAGAGAACCCATAGTGGCTTCTTTCTCTTTCCTGGTGTTATTTTTCTTCTTCCCTTTTTATCAGTAACTCTGGCTAGTCCGACTTTGCTTTTTATATCCGTGTCTTGATAACACACCTCAATTATTTTTTTTTTTTTTTGCGTCTGTGGGCCTCTCACTGTTGTGGCCTCTCCCGTTGCCGAGCATAGGCTCCGGACGCGCAGGCTCAGCGGCCATGGCTCATGGGCCCAGCCGCTCCACGGCATGTGGGATCCTCCCAGACCGGGGCACGAACCCGTATCCCCTGCATCGGCAGGCGGACTCTCAACCACTGCGCCACCAGGGAAGCCCCCGACTTTGCTTTTTATATCCGTGTCTTGATAACACACCTCAATTATTTTTTTTTTTTTTTGCGTCTGTGGGCCTCTCACTGTTGTGGCCTCTCCCGTTGCCGAGCATAGGCTCCGGACGCGCAGGCTCAGCGGCCATGGCTCATGGGCCCAGCCGCTCCACGGCATGTGGGATCCTCCCAGACCGGGGCACGAACCCGTATCCCCTGCATCGGCAGGCGGACTCTCAACCACTGCACCACCAGGGAAGCCCGGCTTTTTTTTTTTGAAGACTAACTTTTTACAGCAGTTTAGCTTCACCACAAAACTGAGGGAGACGGTACAGAGATTTCCCACGTGCTTGTCTCTATACCCGTTGTCAGCGTCCCCCACCAGAGTGGTATGTTTGTTACAACTGGTGAGCTTATATTCAGTTAGCTTTTAATGTTAGAACCTCAATCACGTGAGACCATCTTATGAAACCATTGAGTGCCTCTAAACATTTGAATTTTATCGAGCTTTTACTTTTCCAAGTCTTTTCCTCTGTATTGCTTCATTTGAGTAAAGCTGACAACAATTCCGTTCCCTCAGATAGGCATTATGCCACTTAAACAGAGGAGGAAGCTTAGTGAATACACCCACGACATCCTTTTTTCACTTCATTAACCCTGTACCACCCCAACTCTTCTACCTTAAACCATATTGACTCATTTTTCATTTCTCGGGTTATTTCTGCTACCTAGATTTCTGCCATTTTTATGTTGCTTTCACCTCTTAAAAAAAATCCATTTTTAGTCATCTTTCAAAATTTTTAATTTCCCTTAGTAAAAAGTTTGAGCCATGGATATGAGGTATCTTACCCAGATCTTTCCATTTATTCATGCATTTGTATAAAAAAAAGAAAATAACTTCCTTTTTTCTCTTGTCAGGATGAAAAAGAGTTTGTCTCATTATTTCTTTTTTACCCATTTTAATGTCTCTGTATTTCACTTTCCAGATTCCTAATTTCTTACTGTATATTTGTGACTTATATAGTATTTATATTAATCATTCCTTTACTATTAATCTAGATCAATGTTCTACTAATTTTAAGTGGCATAAACTTGGAACTCAAGAGATATGGTCTGTTTAATTTGTCTAAAAAAGAGTATACACATATACATTCTTTTATTTATTTATTTAGTTTTAGCTGTGTTGGGTCTTTGTTGCTGTATGCGGGCTTTCTGTAGTTGTGGCAAGCGGGGGCTACTCTTCATTGCATTGCGCGGGCTTCTCACTGCAGTGGATTCTCTTGTTGTGGAGCACAGGCTCTAGGTGCGTGGGCTTCAGTAGTTGTGGCACTCAGGCTCAGTAGTTGTGGCTCACGGGCTCTAGAGCACAGGCTCAGTAGTTGTGGTGCACGGGCTGAGTTGCTCCACAGCACGTGGGATCTTCCGGACCAGAGATTGAACCCATGTCCCCTGCATTGGCAGGCAGATTCTCAACGACTGAGCCACTGGGGAAGTCCCACATATAAATTCTTAATAACATTTAATGAAGAGAATGACTATTAAATGACTATTAAGTTAAATGACTATTTCCTCTATCCCTATGAGCCTTGCACACATATATAGTTTGTGCTCACAATTCAGTACAGTTTTACTACTGAAAGGGGAATAAGTATATGAGAATGGGTTCTTCTTTTTTGTATGTATTAAGTAGTAAACAGAAATGCATGTGAAAAATGAAAACAGTATAGGTTTTTAAATATAAGGAATCATAGAATCAATTAAACTAGTTTTGTCCTTTATTCTTTTAATAAGGTATATTACTCTGATTCATTTTTATATGTTGCACCAACCTTGCATTCCTGGAATTCTGTTTTATACATCTTATATCTTCAAAGACAGATGTAATATTGGTAAATAGTTGACACTCAATAAGTATTTGTTTAATAAATGAGAAGATAAAAGAAATAATGGTAAGCAAAAATCACTACAGGTTTTAAGTTTGTGATTGAAAGCAACCAGTTATATATACCTGCTTATTTAAACCAGCTTAGGAAAAAACTATTCAATAAAGCAAAACTTATAGATTACATAAATAAATAGAATGGATAGTACTATATTTACATAAATGCTGTGAACATTCTTTAAATCAAAGCTGTTATGTGTATGATCAGGTTCTTAGTAAAATATTTCTGTGTAGCTGAATTATTTGATTTAGTGAATGAAATCAATCAGTGAATATGAATTAACATATGCTGAGTTGGAGCCCCAGACTGATAAACATTGGAGATACTCAGTATCTTAGAATGGGAAATCAAGCATAAAAACTTTATAGAAGTTTTACTTTTATAAAGGTTAGAAAAGGAAGTCAGTGCAGTCAGGATACAAAGCAGAGATTTTATCTAATTGTATATGGTGGTGTAAGCATCCAGGACTCCTCAAAAGAGCCTTATCAGTAGATGTACAGTTTCAGATGACATATCTGAGCGTCATACTCTCTGAAAGTTTATCTGTCATCTTTAGGCCCAGCCTTATATAAATGGGGCTATAGCAGACCAGAATAACAGCCTTGCCTATATATTGAGCTGGTCAAAATGTTTGTTCAGGTTTTTCTGTAACATACAGAAAAGTGAACGTTTTGGCCAACCCAGTATATGAAGGAGATTTTCCTAGCCTCAGCAACCAGAGAAGAAAAAGAAATGAAAGGAATCCAAATTGGAAGAAGGGAACTAAAATTGTCACTGTTTACAGATGACATGATACTATCCGTAGAAAATCCTAAAGATGCTACCAAAAAACTACTAGAGCTCATCAAAGAATTTGGTAAAGCTACAGGTTACAAAATTAATACACTGGAAAGGCTCTGAACCAGCTATAGAGATTATCTAATCCTAGAAAATTCCAATGATGGAGTTTCACAAGAATATCTTTTAAGCACTATGAAAGTTAAATGAATCTTAGGCCACTGTCTTCCATAGCTTTATGGTAAATCAGATTTTAAATTTCTACCATTTAATTTCATATTTAAAATTCTTACATGTCTCAGTACAGTTGACCCTTGAACAATAAGGGGGTCAATCTGCATATACTTACAGTCAGCCCTCCATATCTGAGGTTCCTCTGCATCCATGGATTCAACCAACCATGAACATGTAGTGCTGTAGTATTTACTGTTGAAAAATATCTGCATTAAGTGGACCCACACAGTTCAAACCTGTGTTGTTCAAGGGTCAACTGTAATTGTTAACAAAACATGTAAAAGAAATGATTGTTTGGGGTATGAAAATCAGAAGTATTTAAATATACTGGAAGAGAGAAGGCATTATTTCATATCTTTTTCTGAACATAACTTAGTTATGGTCCATCACAGAGGCTATAGGAATTTTGTGTGCCTTCGTAGCCAATATCTGAGAAGTGCAGTCAATAACTTTCTCAACTTTCTTCCTTACTCACAAAATTATTGCAGTTGATACTATGCAATGAGTTCTCTGTTTACGGGGTGTGGGTTTTGTTTATTTTTATATCTTTCCTAGTACATGGTAACAGACACGATATATATTATAAATTTATTTATTTATTTTTGGCTGCATTGGGTCTTTGTTGCTGTGTGGGCTTTCTCTAGTTGCGGTGAGCGGGGGCTACTCTTTGTTGCGGTGTGTAGGCTTCTCGTTGCAGTGGCTTCTCTTGTTGCAGAGCACAGGGCTCTAGGCACGTGGGCTTTAGTAGTTGTGACACATGGGCTCAGTAGTTATGGCTCACGGGCTCTAGAGCGCAGGCTCAGTAGTTGTGGCACATGGGCTTAGTTGCTCCGCAGCATGGGGGATCTTCCCGGACCAGGGATCAAACCTGTGTCCACTACATTGGCAGGCGGATTCTTAACCACTGCTCCACTGGTTAGGGAAGTCCCACACAATATATATTAGATGTTCAAACTGTCACTGGTATTTTTTAGTTGTTGTCTAAGGCCAACATGTTTACATTCTCTCATAGTTGTTAGAGGAGGATACAGAAACATAACTGGAAAAGCTGGAAACAAATAAGTGTGCTTTTAGTTTTTTCCCCTAATCTATCCATTTTTCTTTTTAATAGTTGTGATATTCAAGGAATTCAGATTTTACTTTTTACTGCAGTTTTGAAAATTCACACAAACTCTTCCTTGTTTTTTATGAGCTTTGAAATTGCTACTCTGCTGCTTTAATCTTACTTCCATACTGATTGATATATTTGATGCAGAGTTCTGAAATAAGCTTACCTACTTGGAAACTATTGAGATTTTTCTATAGGTATAGTCTAAAATTATTTTATGTGTCTATAAGTAGGATAGATTAAATGAACATAGCAGTGGAAATTTTACCTCTATTTAAAATAATAATGTCTCCAGTTTAAGTGGTAGATTCTAATATATGTGTAGCAGTTTCTTCATTACAGAGGAAGATTTCACTTCATATCAGCCTTCATGTTTTGCAAATATCTCTAAAGAAAATATGTAGAATAAGTGTAAGTTTAAACGTTTTGAAATATTTAATGTTCAGAATTTCTAACTTTGCTGTTTGTCCAACTCCCTCAGGCAGAAGGGGCAGCTGGCTGTGGAAAGAGCAAAGCAGGTGGAAGAGTTTCTACAGCGAAGACGGGAAGCGAGGCAGAACAAGGCTCGGGCTGAGGGGCATATGGTAGGATTTTGTTTTTGAGATTTTTGAACATGTTAGTATCCAAAGTGAAGGTCTGGAACAAGGTAGGTATAAACGCCAAGAGTCGTAACCCTTTACAAACGTTTCCTCTGAACATTTGCAGAGCATTTAACCTCTCTTCAGCTATTTCTTTTATGCCAAGCGTGAAATTCTGTTGTTCTTGGTTAATTGAGAATAAGTTCGTAGCTGCATCCTTCCTTTTAAAAGAGTTGAAGTAGGTATAGCAACCCAGATATTCATATTAAATAAATAAGTTCTTACATTACTTTTTTCTTCCAATATGCTTCTGGTTTTAAATACTTTTAAGTAGCAAAGAATTGTAGAAGAAAAATGGGAAATAAACATTTGGGTAAATATACATGTAACTGTGCATTTACCCAAAAGTAACTTAGGAACAAAAGTATTTTAAAGCCTCTAATTATTCCAGTTAACTGAATTAAGTCATGTACATAAGAAAATATTAATAGTTTTAGATCATCGTTTCAGTAGTTAATAGTTTTGACTTGCAGAGATACACAAGTGCCTTTTCACCTTTTGTCCACAGAACAAATGGTGATTGTTTGTCAGCTCAGCACCCGTGAAGCATCATGCTCACGTAGGAAATAGGTCAATTGTGTGGTAGTATGTTTTCTTTAGACTTAGATTTACTGTAAGTCCATAAGTGATACCTTTATGAGTTAATATAATTATTCCAATTTAGGATTTTTTTTTCTTTGAAATAATATCACAGAAAAATGGTTAAATTTTTTAATGGTTACCCTGTATATGTGTAACACCCATGAGCTTGCTTTTCTAATACCTGGAATTAATCTGTATTTGTATCCTCTCTATAGACAGAGGAGAACCTCCTTTGTTTTCCCTTGCCCTATTTCTCCCATGTTAGTAGCATCTGGAATTTTAGTTACAGATTTTAAAAACAGTTATTAGACTTACCAAGATTTACACATTTCTTTCCTCAGCACAGTTCCTTATATACTACTGTGCTCCCTCGGTTTATTTGTCTTCGTGATGGAGACTATCCTCTCGTAACCTTTTGGAGAGAAACTGTCAAAGATTTGTTGGGAAGGTCCTTATTTTGTCTTCACACTTAAATGTTAATTTGTAGCGGTGGTCTGCTGGTGAATTTGCTTAGCATTTATATGTCTGAAAAAGCATTTTGTCTTCTTTTTTGAAAAATATTTTTGCTGGATGTAGTCTTATAGGTTGAGACTTCTTTTTCTTTCATTTCTTTAAAGGTGTTTCTCCACTTACATCCTGGCACGCCGGTTCTGACCAGAGGTCTGCTGTCATTCTTAAACTTTCCTCTGCATGTAATGTGTCTTTTCTCTCTGACGGCTTTTAACATTTCCTCCTTATCACTGGAAGTGGATTGATTTAGATGTATCTTGGTGTAGTTTTCTTCATTTTTATTTTGTTGGGGGTTCATTGAGCTTCTTGGATCAGTGGATTTATTGTTTTTATCAAATTTGGAAAAATTCAGCCATTATTTCTTCAAACTTTTTTTCTGTTCTCCTCTCCTTTTTCCTCTGGGTGCTCAGTAGCCATACGTCAGCTTGCTGATGCTCTGTTCATTTCTTTTTGGTCCTTTTCCTGTGTTTGGTTTTGGGTAGCGTCTGTTACCGTATCTTCAAGTTCATTACTCTTTTTGTCTGCTTTGTGTAATCTGCTCTGCTCTTAATCCCATCCAGACACTGTATATTTTTCATTTCAGATACTGTATTTTTTAATCTCTTAAAATTTATTTGGGTCACTTTTATACTTTCCATGTCTGTCTTTATAATACTTACACTTTTCTCTACCTTCTTGAACATATGGAATATGATTAGAGCCGCCTTTTTAATGACCTTGTCACTAATTCCGTTATCTGTGTCATTCCTGAGTCTGTTTGTTGACTGATTTTCTCTTCATTTGGGTAATCTTTCCCTGCTTCTTTACCTACCTGGTAATTTGTGGTTGGATGCCTGGCATTGTGTATTTTATCTTGGATTTTTTGTATTTAAATACAAATTAATAAATTTATTCTGCGATGCAGTTATGTTACTTGAAAATAGTTTGAGTCTTTCAAGGTTGATTCTCAGCTTTGCTAGGCAGGTGGAGAACAGCCTTTCGTCTAGAAAGCACTTGGCGCCACCACTCAGGCAGTACTCTTTTTTTTTTTTTTTTTTTTTTTTTTTTTTTTTTTTTTTTTTTCTGCAGCATTTATTCTGGGGCCATAAGTTTTTGTTTCTTCACTTTCTTCTGGGATATCTTTTTCTTCTGGGCAACCTCCCCTTCTGCTTTAGGAACAATCTGGGTTTTTTCAGTAAGGATCATCTCAGTGTGGCAGGGAGAGCTCATGTATAGGTTGATCCAACCATGAGCTCTGTAAGTCTTGCACCGCATCTTGGTGGCTTTGTTCACCTGGATATGCTCAATGACCGGAGAATCTACATCTAAGCCCTTAAGTTCAGCATTTCTCTCTGCATTTTTGAGCATGTGCAGTAAAAATTCAGCACTCTTTTTGGGCCACCGGCCCTGCGTGCAGCCCCACTGTTCGGCCTGGGCACACCTACCAACTCCACCATTGTAACGACGGGATGGCACACATTGCTTCTTTAAAGTGACATCCTTCAGATAGTTGGTGACTTTTCGGATATGCATACCCTTAATGGCCTGGACAGTTTCATGAGTGTTCTTAAAGTGAACATGAAGATTTGAACCTCTCAACTTGCATGATTTTGTGGGGTTTTCTGGGCCAAGTGAATAGCGAACCATTTTTAGAGGTCACCTCAGGCTGCTTACCGGAAAAGCGAGGCAGTACTCTTGACGCTCTGATGATGGCTTGGTGGTACTCCAATGCTCTGTTGATTTGGAAGCCTTTCTAGTCTGGCTGTGGGAAGTGTGATGTGTTCCCAGCCCTCAGTGAGCCTGAGGGATTGGTGACGTCATGGTAACTGTCACTCAGCAGGAGACTCAGGGGAAACCTCTGCCGATTCCAGGACTCTCTGGGCAGCTCTCTCTTCCTTGGTGCCCCTTCCTGCAAATGGTGCTGTCCTTCAACCTCCCAAGCTCTGGTTGCTGTTTCCCTAACTCAGGACACCCTCTCCCTGTGCTGCAGCCTGGAGACTGGGCAGTTGCTGAGCTTACCTCACTTGTTACCCTCCTCACAAGGATCACTGGCTTGTGCTGCCTGTTTGCCAGTTTTGGAAAATCGTTGTTTCATCTGCTTTTGCTGCCTGTTTGCCAGTGTTAGAAAATCGTTGTTTCATCTACTTTGTCCAGACTTGTAGTTGCTGGAGGTGGGAGGGTAGATCTGGTCCCTGTTACTCCACCACAGCTGCAAGTGGAAGTCTTGGCTGGTAGTCTGCTGGGTGAAGAAATGTGGGTTGCAAGCTCTCCCCACCCCACCTTGAAGCTGCTGCCTCATCATGGTCTCATTGTCGCTCTCAGGTCTTGTGACAGTGTTTTCCTTCACGTTCCTCTGTAAGGGGTTTTTCCTCTCTGAAAGCTTTTGGCACTGTTTTTCTGCCTTCCGTGTTCTGAAATATCGCTTGAGTGTTCTCGGTATTTTTAATTGACCTGTCATGACTCTAACCAGATGCTCTCAGTCTGAGCACTCACCTTCAGTTCTGGGACATTCTTAACTGACGCTTCTCACATATTGCTGCTTCTCCTTTTTCTCCTTAAGAGAACTTCTGTTAAATGGATAGATTCGGACCTCTGCATCAAATGTCTTTTTTTGTGTACTTTTATTTCATCTTTTTTATCCCTTTGTCCCTTCTTACTGTTTTGGAAGGATTCCTGGGCCCGAATTTCAGCTCGTAACATGTTCTTTAGTTTTGTCTACTCTGCTCTTCAGCCCATCCAGTGATGTTTTCTCTTAAGTTTAGAAACTTGTATTCTCATGTCCATGAATCTTCTTAGTTTTCCTTGAAAGCTCTGTGATCATGTGCTCATTTCTCTAATGATACTTTGGTTATCATAAGGTCTTGTTCTTAGTGCATTCTTGGCTGTGTCACCTCGGTGTCTTCAGTTTTTTTTTCAGCAAGTCTGCTCCCTGTTTCATGGTACTGGCCTCCCTCATACATTTGGTGTTCTTGCTGGTGTGTTCATGTTTGGGGGTGTCTATTTTACCCTTCGTTGCCTCTGTTTGGGTGGCGCCCTGGCGAGATGGGCACATGTTGCTGACCTCTCCTCTGTTCAGTTTTTCATCAGAGTAGAGGATGGGTGGGACACGGTTGCTGTTCAGCCAGGCAAATACGTGGCAGCTTATTTTCTGGGCATTGGAGACCCCACCTTCCTGGGTGTCACCGGTCACCTGGAGCACAGGCCTGGCCTTTCAGTCCGGGCTCTCTCATCACTCGTGTCTGAAGGGAGCTGCTCGCGGAGATGGACAGTGCACTGGGTGACCTCTTCTTTAAGCGCCTTTGCTGCTGTTCCCCTCTTGCCCCGGCTGCCAGCTCATCGCAGAGCAGCTTCCTGTTGCTCACATCTGCTGCCGAGGCCTCTTCCCTACAGGCTGTGCTCATGACGCTTCTCATCTTAAACCCACGTGTGTACTTTCCTTACCTCTGGATTCCTTCTGTTCTTGGGACTACCAAGAGTTTCATTTGTTTGTGAGTGCTGATATGCATTCACTTAACAACTTCTCAAGTGCAGAATTTTGGAAGAAGGGGAGGCCATGGTCTCACTGTAATCAGATATTAGTATTTTCATTTTGTTGTTTTATCATTTTTGAAAGATGTGATTTAGAAATCAGTGCATTTTTGACAGTGATTTTTATTTGACTTTCCAAGATTTGTTTTGTTAACCTGTATAGAGTTTCTTCATTCCCTAGATGACTATATGTATACGTGAAACTTTACTTTAGAAAAATGTGGCTAAAAAGTGAAGAATTTTTACTTTTCAGTATATTTGGGTGGATGCATCGTATATTACTTTCTTTATTCACTAATATAACAACAAGGCAGTGTGTTAAACTCTTTGGGGTTAATAGGTTAATTAATTGATTAAAGATGAGTTAATTAAAGCTGACTCAGATATAGTTTCTCTCTGGAATAACTTAGAGTCTGGTGTTAGACAAGAATATATATTCTGGAAGCGTGAGGTAAAGAACAGAGGCGAAAGCTGAGGTTAGCTGTGGGGATTTTAAGATTTTAAGTTCACACAATTTTAAGTTCTAAATTGGAACTTTTTTATGATGAGGTAGAGGGGTTGTTTAAAATTGGCCTCTCCTTTTCCACGCTGTGTAACAAATTACCATAATGTAGTGGCTTAAAGCAACACAAATTTATGACCTAGAGTTTCTCCGGGCCAGGACTCTGGCACGTTGTAACAGTTCTCTGCTCCTGGTCTCCTGAGGCTGAGGTGGATGTGTCAACAGCTGTGTCCTCAGCTGGAGGCTCAGCCACCTTCACTGACCCCTCAGGGTGCTGGCAGGACTTCCCTCCCTGCTGCTGTGGAACTCAGGCCTCGCTGTCTGAGAGCTTTGACTGGGACCATGTGGCCCCTTCATCTCAGTGTTAAAGAACTCCCGGTGCATCAACCCCCCACCTGCCGCTTCTCCAACCAGCCAGGAAAACTGCATTTAATGGTCCCTCATCCCATTTATCGTGACCTAATCCTGGGGGTACAACCCATCAGACTTGCATACCTGGGGAGTGGGTGTCGGTATCAGGAAGCCTTGGGGGTCTTCTCCAGGTTCTGCCCGCCACAGTCCCTTTGCTTGTGACTTAGAGGCCGCGTCTGGGGATGTAGACAAGGCGAGGGGGAGGAGCTGTCTCGAGCCTGTGCTTGGTGGTGGAGCACGCAGCCCAGGCGTCCACACAGAGCCTTGTAAGAAGTCAGCTGTATTAACATGAAGTTTAAATACAGTGAAATTCACCAGTGTTGGGAGTGTATCTGGATGAGTGTTGACAGGTGTATGTAGTCATGTAACCACTGCCACAACCACAGGACAGCACCATTCCATCATTTCTTAAAAGGTTCCTCCTCTTGCCACCAGAGAAAAAACTGTCGGCGTGTGAGATGATGGATGATAACCAGACTTACCGTAGTGATCCTTTCTCAGCATATGCGTGTATCCAGTCATTGTGTTGTACACCTTAAACTAACAGTGTTGTAAGTCAGTCGTGTCTCAGTAAAACTGGAGGAAGAAGTTTCCTTGTGTCCTGTGACAGTCAGTCTTCTACCAGCTGTAGGCAACCACCGGTCTGCTTCCTGTCACTGTGGTCTTGTTTCTTCTAGAATTTCATGTAAAATTATTATACAGTATATAGAGTTTTGAGGCTGGTGTGTATCAGTAGTTCTTTTTTATTCCTGAGTCATATTCCATCATGTGGATGTACCACAGTTTATTTGTTCAGTCCTCAGTTGATGGGCATTTGTGTAGTTTCTAAAAGACATGCTTTGAAAGCTCGTGGGAGTAGCCGATCATTAAATTCCCTCAGTTATATGCTCCCCATGCTCCCACAGAGCCCTTCTTTCTGAGTGGGCATATCCCTCTTTATTACGTGTAACTCAGTTGGTGACTTTTTTCTCTCAGACTTCTGAACACTGCTGGGGAAAGTTAAAGCTGTGATGACTAGTGTCAGGTGGGTTTATGGCCTCTTGTTTCAGCAGAGCTGTCAGTCCTTCTCGGCTGACCTCTGAATCTGCGTGGTCAGCAGCCTCTCCTGTTGCCCACAGTGGGGACTTCCCTCTATGCTGTGAAGATAATCATTACATCACAGGGAAAACTGGGCTTAAAAATCCCACATTTCGCCACATTTTCTGCCTCCATACTTATAAACTTATGCATAATTGTGCCCAATCTATCCTTGTTTTCTCCAGTCTCAGAGAAGGATATAACTTCCTCTGTTCAAAAGTTATCTTCCTATTCCATCCTATTTGATGATTATATTGCTGGTAATTGTTCACATTGGTTGTTTACTGGGTGCTTATGTGTCAGGCTTAGTTCTGAGTTCTATACCTGTATTCACTCACTTGTCATAGCAGTGCTCTGAGGCAGGTTCTGTCGTCTTCCCATGTTACATCTCACTGAGGCAGAGGTGGAGAAGCTAAAGTGACAGCTTGAGCTTTACAGCAACCAAATGATAGATTACATGGTGTTTAAATCCCTGCAGTCTGACTTGAGAGCCCACACTTTCATGGCCTTCTTTTCTGGACCATGCTGTCTGTCTCCTCAAGGGTCCTCCTTGCTCTATCACTTGTTTCCTCTCTTTTCTGAACTTCCCATCTTTCCTGGCATAGCCCATAAAGACATTCATGTTTCTCACGTTTCCGGCTCCTTCCTCCTCTTCATGGCCAGACACCTCAAATGAATGAAGCTCTGTTCTGTCGTTGCTTACCCGCTATTCATAATCCTGTTGAAACAGAAGTCACCAATGTCCGTCTTGCCAAATATAATAGAGTATTTTAAATCTTTGTCTTACTTGACCTTTCTGTGACCTTTGATCTCATGAGTTACTTCTTCAAAATTTCTTCCTTGCCTTCTGGGACACCAGATTCTCTCTGTTTATCCCTTACTTTTCTGATTATTATTTCTTAATATCTTCTTCTACCGGATTCTCTTCTTCTGTAGTTTCTAAGGCTGATATTTCCTGGCGTTCTGTCCTTGGTTGTTTTTCACTGTAAGTTACTACCCTGGGGTGATCTCACTTACTATTCTACGAGGGACTGGTGACCTCAGAGTCTCTGTCAGTTACGCGGGCTCCCCTCCTAACTTCCATCCTGTCTAGCTGCCTTCTGGACATCATTTCCTAGCGGTCATATTGGTACCTTATTTTTAAATTTTCCTTTTATTATGTAAAACATCATACAATAACATTAACTTTATTTTTCTTCTCCGGTTCTATGAATTTTAACACAAGTATAAAATCACGTACTCACCACCACGGTCAGGATACAGAACCATTCCATCACCCCAAAACTCTCTCGTGCTCTCTCTCAACATAGTCATGCTGTCCCCTCACCCCTAATACCCTGGAAGCCATTGTCTATTCTCCATTATTATGGTTTTGTCTTTTCAAGAATGTCTTACGTGGTATTTGTGTGTGGTATATATAATAGTATATAACCTTTAGCGGTTGGCTTCTTTAATTCTCCTTAATGCTGTTCATCCAAGTTGTTGCATGTATCAGTAACTGTTTCTTTTTTGTTGTTGAGTGGTATTCCATTGTATGGATGTGCTACAGTTCGTTTATTCATTCACCCACCCACCGAGGGACATTTGCATTGTTTCTAGTTTTTGGTAATTATAATCAGTGCTGCTTTGATCGTTCATTTACAGGTGTTTGGAGAAGAGTAAGTTTTTGTTTCTCTAGGGTAAATGCCCAAGAGTGGCTTTTCTGGATCATGTGGTAAGTGTAGACTTAGCTTGAGTTTTCAAAAGTCAGCCATTTGGCAGAGCACTCGCACCTTTTTGCCTTCTTAGCATCAGTGATCAAGAGCGCCCGTTGCCCCACATCCTCATCAGCATTCGGTATTGTCGCTGTCTTTTATTTTGGCCATCTAATCTATGTATAGGGGTATCTCATTGTGGTTTGATTTGCATTTTGCTAAAGGTTAATGATGTTGAATCCCTTTTCATGTGCTTATTTGTGATCCTTATATCCTCTTTAGGGAACCGTGTGTCTGAGTAATTTGTCCATATTAATTGTGTTGTGTTGTTACTGTTTTGCTTTGAGAGTTCTTTATATTCTGGACAAATCTTTTATAGGGTAAGTGATTTGCCAATATTTTCTCCTAGGTGGCAGTTTGGCTTATCATTCTCTTAACAATATTTTTCACAGAACGCAAGGTGTTAACTTTGATAAAGTGTACGTTTTCAGGTTTCTTGTTTATGGATCATGCTTTTGCTCTATCAGGTCTAAAAGCTCTCTGCCTATCCAGCAGTCATGAAAATTTGCTCCTATTTTTCAAAGAATTTTTATAGTTTTACTTTTAACCTTTAGATCTATGATCCATGAAAGAAAATGTTTTTAGTGTGGTAAAATACACAAAACATAAAATTTTCTGTCTTAACCATTTAAAAATACACAATTCAGTAGCATAAGGTACCTTCACAATGTTATCTTCCTTCTGCTTGATTTCTGTTTATTTTGCTCTTTTCTGGTCTTTTAAGGTTGAAGCTTAGATAGCTGAGGGTGAGACCTTTTTTCTTTTCTAATATTGGTATTGCATGCTGTAAATTTCCCTCTAAGCACTGCTTTAGTGGCACCCCACAAATTTTTCTGTGTTCTATTTTCATTTTCATTCAGTTCAAACTTTATTGTAATTTCCCCTTGAAACATCCTCTTTGGCCCATGGATTACTTAGAAATGGGTTAATTTCCAAGTGTTTGGACATTTTCCTACTTTTTTCTGTTACTGTTTTCTGGTTTTATTTTATGATCAGAGAACATACTTTGTAGGACTTCATTCAGTCATTTTACATTTGTTAGGGTTTGTACTTTGATCTAGAATATGATCTATCTTCGTGAATGTTCCACATACACTTGAAAAGAATGTGTACCCTGCTGTGTTTCGGTGGAGTGCTATATGTTTCAATTAGATCCAGTGAGTTGATGGTGCTTTTTAGTACTTGATCCGTGCTGACATTATGCCAACATTGTTTGATACTGAGGTAGGAGAGTGGAAGCCTTCAAATATAATTGTAGATTTATCTGTTTCTCCTTTTAGTTTGGTCACTTTTTCCTTTCTTTCTTTCTTTCTTTTTTTTTTTTATTTTTTTATTTTTAGAGAGCATACACATTTAGAATCATTGGGGTTTTAGAGTGAATTGACCTTTCTTACCAAAATGTAAGCTTTTTGTTTCTCGTATTACTGGAGGGGTTCGTTTTTGTTTTTGTTTTTGTTTTGCTGTGTAACAAATTAGCACAAGTTAATGGCTTTTAACAACATGTATTTGTTATCTCATTTTCAACTGCACGAAGGGTCGGTGCCCCAAACCCCTTGTTGTTCCCGGGTCAGCTGTAAACGTTATTTTACTGTTTCAATTTGGAATGTAGGAATTTTTCCATCACGTAGGTACCCTTACCCTCATCCCTTTATGCCATACTTGTCTTATATATTACGTTTACGTACATTTAAAGCCTCATTAGGCCGTGTTATAAATTTTCCTTACAACTTCAAACATGTTTAAGAAGGCAATAGGACAGGAATACTTTCTAATATTTACACAAATATTTACCATTTTTCTTGCTATTCACTCATTCCTAATGATCCAAGTTTCTTCTTATATAATTTCTCTCTGTCTGTAGAAATTCCTTTCGCAGTTTTTTTTTAACATCTTTATTGGAGTATAATTGCTTTACAGTGGTGTGTTAGTTTCTGCTTTATAACAAAGTGAATCAGTTATCCATATACATATGTTCCCACATCTCCTCCCTCTTGCATCTCCCTCCCTCCCACCCTCCCTATCCCACCCATCCAGGTGGTCACAAAGCACCGAGCTGATCTCTCTGTGCTATGCAGCTGCTTCCCACTAGCTATCTACCTTACGTTTGGTAGTGTATATATGTCCATGCCTCTCTCTCACTTTGTCACAGCTTACCCTTCCCCCTCCCCATATCCTCAAGTCCATTCTCTAGTAGGTCTGTGTCTTTCTTCCCGTCTTACCCCTAGGCTCTTCAAGACATTTTTTTTTTCTTATATTCCATAAATATGTGTTACCTTACGGTATCTGTCTTTCTCTTTCTGAGTTACTTCAGTCTGTATGACAGACTCTAGGTCCATCCACCTCACTACGAATAACTCAATTTCATTTCTTTTTATGGCTGAGAAATATTCCACTGTATATATGTGCCACATCTTCTTTATCCATTCATCCAATGATGGACACTTAGGTTGTTTCCATCTCCTGGCTGTTGTAAATAGAGCTGCAATGAACATTTTGGTACATGACTCTTTTTGAATTATGGTTTTCTCAGGGTATATGCCCAGTAGTGGGATTGCTGGGTCATATGGTAGTTCTATTTGTAGTTTTTTAAGGAACCTCCATACTGTTCTCCATAGTGGGTGTACCAATTCACAGTCCCACCCACAGTGCAAGAGTGTTCCCTTTTCTCCACACCCTCTCCGGCATTTATTGTTTCTAGATTTTTTGATGATGGCCATTCTGACTGGTGTGAGATGATATCTTATTGTAGTTTTGATTTGCATTTCTCTAATGATTAAAGATGTTGAGCATTCTTTCATGTGTTTGTTGGCAATCTATATCTTCTTTGGAGAAATGTCTATTTAGTTATTCTGCCCATTTTTGGATTGGGTTGTCTGTTTTTTTGTTATTGAGCTGCATGAGCTGCTTATATAAATTTTAGAGATTAATCCTTTGTCAGTTGATTCATTTGCAAATATTTTCTCCCATTCTGAGGGTTGTCTTTTGGTCTTGTTTATGGTTTCCTTTGCTGTGCAAAAGCTTTGAAGTTTCATTAGGTCCCATTTGTTTATTTTTGTTTTTATTTCCATTTCTCTAGGAGATGGGTCAAAAA
>NW_006785319.1:3575858-3582110 GCF_000442215.2 Lipotes vexillifer
AGAGATTTCTGTGCATTAATTTTGTATCCTGCTACTTTACCTAATTCATTGATTAGCTCTAGTAGTTTTCTGGTAGCATCTTTAGGATTCTCTATGTACAGTATCATGTCACCTGCCAACAGTGACAGCTTTACTTCTTTTCCGATTTGGATTCCTTTTATTTCCTTTTCTTCTCAGATTACTGTGGCTAAAACTTCCAAAACTATGTTGAATAAGAGTGGTGAGAGTGGGCAACCTTGTCTTGTTCCTGATCTTAGTGGAAATGCTTTCAGTTTTTCACCATTGAGGACGATGTTGGCTGTGGTTTTGTCATATATGGCCTTTATTATGTTGAGGAAAGTTCCCTCTGTGCCTACTTTCTGCAGGGTTTTTATCATAAATGGGTGTTGAATTTTGTCGAAAGCTTTTTCTGCATCTATTGAGATGATCATGTGGTTTTTCTCCTTCAGTTTGTTAATATGGTGTATCACGTTGGTTGATTTGCGTATATTGAAGAATCCTTGCATTCCTGGAATAATCCCCACTTGATCATGGTGTATGGTCCTTTTAATGTGCTGTTGGATTCTGTTTGCCAGGAGTTTTTTGAGGATTTTTGCATCTGTGTTCATCAGTGATACTGGCCTGTAGTTTTCTTTCTTTGTGACATCCGTGTCTGGTTTTGGTGTCAGGGTGATTGTGGCCTCATAGAATGAGTTTGGGAGTGTTCCTCTCTCTGCTATATTTTGGAAGAGTTTGAGAAGGGTAGGTGTTAGCCCTTCTCTAAATGTTTGATCAAATTCGCCTGTGAATCCATCTGGTCCTGGGCTTTTGTTTGTTGGAAGATTTTTAACCACAGTTTGAATTTCAGTGCTTGTGATTGGTCTGTTCATATTTTCTATTTCTTCCTGATTCAGTCTCGGCAGGTTGTGCATTTCTAAGAATTTGTCCACTTCTTCCAGGTTGTCCATTTTATTGGCATAGAGTTGCTTGTAGTAATCTCTCATGACCTTTTGTTTTTCTGCAGTGTCAATTGTTACTTCTTTTTCATTTCTAATTCTATTGATTTGAGTCTTCTCCCTTTTTTTCTTGCTGAGTCTGGCTAATGGTTCATCAATTTTGTTTATCTTCTCAAAGAACCAGCTTTTAGTTTTATTGATCTTTGCTATCGTTTCCTTCATTTCTTTTTCATTTTTTTCTGATCTGATCTTTATGATTTCTTTCCTTCAGCTAACTTTGGGGTTTTTTGTTCTTTCTCTAATTGCTTTAGGTGCAAGGTTAGGTTGTTTATTCGAGATCTTTCCTGTTTCTTAAGGTAGGATTGTATTGCTATAAACTTTTCTCTTAGAACTGCTTTTGCTGCATCCCATAGGTTTTGGGTCATCGTGTCTCCATTGTGATTTGTTTCTAGGTATTTTTTTATTTCCTCTTTGACTTCCTCAGTGATCACTTCGTTATTAAATAGTGTATTGTTTAGCCTCCATGTGTTTGTATTTTTTTACAGATCTTTTATCTAGTCTCATAGCGTTGTGGTCGGAAAAGATATTGATACGATTTTAATTTTCTTCAATTTACCAAGGCTTGATTTGTGATCCAAGATATGATCTATCCTGGAGAATGTTCCATGAGCACTTGAGAAAAATGTGTGTTCTGTTGTTTTTGGTTGGAATGTCCTATAAATATCAATTAAGTCCATCTTGTTTAATGTGTCATTTAAAGCTTGTGTTTCCTTATTTATTTTCCTTTTGGATGATCTGTCCAGTGGTGAAAGTGGGGTGTGAAAGTCCCCTAGTATGAATGTGTTACTGTCAATTTCCCCTTTTATGGCTGTTAGCATTTGCCTTATGTATTGAGGTGCTCCTGTGTTGGGTGCATAAATATTTACAATTGTTATATCTTCTTCTTGGATCGATCCTTTGATCATTATGTAGTGTCCTTCTTTGTCCCTTCTAATACTCTTTAGTTAAGTCTGTTTTGTCTGATATGAGAATTGCTACTCCAGCTTTCTTTAGTTCTTTTAGGAATATCTTTTTCCATTCCCTTACTTTCAGTCTGTATGTGTCTCTAGGTCTGAAGTGGGTCTCTTGTAGACAGCATATATATGGGTCTTGTTTTTGTATCCATTCAGCCAATCTGTGTCTTTTGGTGGGAGCATTTAATCCATTTACATTCAAGGTAATTATTGATATGTATGTTCCTATTCCCATTTTCTTAATTGTTTTGGGTTTGTTATTATAGGTCTTTCCCTTCTCTTGTGTTTGTTGCCTAGAGAAGTTCCTTTAGCATTTGTTGTAAAGCTGGTTTGGTGGTGCTGAACTCTCTCGGGTTTTGCTTTTGTGTAAAGGTTTTAATTTCTCCATCAAATCTGAATGAGATACTTGCTGGGTAGAGTAATCTTAGTTGCAGTTTTCTCTCCTTCATCACTTTTAATATGTCCTGCCAGTCACTTCTGGCTTGCAGAGTTTCTGCTTAAAGATCAGCTGTTAACCTTATGGGGATTCGCTTGTATGTTATTTTTTGTTTTTCCCTTGCTGATTTTAATATGTTTTCTTTGTATTTAATTTTTGACAATTTGATTAGTATGTGTCTTGGCGTGTTTGTCCTTGGATTTATCCTGTATAGAACTCGCTGTGCTTCCTGGACTTGATTAACTATTTCCTTTCCCATGTGAGGGAAGTTTTCAACTATAATCTCTTCAAATATTTTCTCAGTCCCTTTCTTTTTCTCTTCTTCTTCTGGAACCCCCATAATTCGAATGTTGGTGCATTTAATGTTGTCCCAGAGGTCTCTGAGACTGTCCTCAGTTCTTTTCATTCTTTTTTCTGCTCTGCAGTAGTTATTTCCACTATTTTATCTTCCAGATCACTTATCCATTCTTCTGCCTTAGTTATTCTGCTATTGATCCCATCTTGCATATTCTTAATTTCATTTACTGTGTTGTTCATCGTTGCTTGTTTCATCTTTAGTTCTTCTAGGTCCTTGTTAAATGTTTCTTGCATTTTCTCTATTCTATTTCCAAGATTTTGGATCATCTTTACTGTCATTATTCTGAATTCTTTTTCAGGTAGACTGCCTATTTCCTCTTCATTTGTTAGGTCTGGTAGGTTTTTATCTTGCTCCTTCATCTGCTGTGTGTTTTTCTATCTTTTCATTTTGCTTATCTTACTGTGTTTGGGGTCTCCTTTTTGCAGGCCGCAGGTTCGTAGTTCCCTTTGTTTTTGGTGTCTGTCCCCAGTGGCTAAAGTTCATTCAGTGGGTTGTGTAGGCTTCCTGGTGGAGGGGACTAGTGCCTGTGTTCTGGTGGATGAGGCTGGATCTTGTCTTTCTGGTGGGCAGGTCCACGTCTGGTGGTGTGTTTTGGGGTGGCTTTCTGCCAACAGCTGGGCCGCAGCCGCTGCGAGGCCTAGCACCACCATGCGCCGTCTAGGTCGCTCCCCGCTGCACACGGGGCGCTGCCAAGGCCCGGCCGGCTGCTGCGTGGTCTCCTGCCTCCGCCGCCGTCCATGCTTCTCAGTGGCAACGGAGACCAGCGCCACGCGGCACGCGCACAGCCGCTGGACCGCGCACCCACTCGCAGAAAGACTGGCAGTTCTTTTAGGTTAGGTCTGTTGGCTATAAATCCTCTTAGTTTTATTTCATCTTTATCTCTAAACAGTGTTTTTGATGGTTGTAGTATTTGGGGTTGACAGTTCTTTTCTATTTTCATTTAAAAAGTTACTTCACTGCTTTTTGTCCTCCATAGTTTTAGAAGAGAAATCCTCACCTTTTTTTCTCCTGCAGGTATGTCTTATTTTTCTCTGGATGCTTCCAGATTCTTTCTTTGTCCGTAGTTTCCAGCTGTGTGATTAAGTTGTCTCTTGGCATGGATTTCTTTAGGTTTATTCTGTTGGTGGTTTGCTAAGTTTCTTGAACTTGTAGATTTATGCCTTGTGCCATTTTTGAGCCATGATTTCTTCAAATATTTTTTCAGCTCTGCTCTTTCTGTTCTCTGGTTCTCTGATGACATGAATGTTAGACCTTTTGTTCTTGTTCCACAGGTTTGTGAAGCCCTGTTCAGTTTTTTACAGTTTTTTCCTCTGTTGTTCAGATTGGTTAATTTCTGTTGTTTTCAGGTTCACTTCCTCTTTCCCCTTTCATCTTTATTCTCCTTATTTGGTCCAGCCAGGGAGGGTTTTATTTTGGTAATTTTATTTTTTCATTTCTTGTGTTTCCATTTGGTTTTTCCTTGTTTCTTTTCTTTCCCTGCTAGTATTTTCTATGTTAACCTTTTTTCACCACTTGATTGCTGTTCAAATACTTTTAAAATAGTTTCTTTGAAGTTTTTGTCCCATAATTATATCATCTCTTTCATCTAATCATAATCTGTCTATTGTATATACCCAGGTAGGTTGAGATTTTTGTCGTTTTTCATGTGCTGATTAATTTTGAGTTGCACCCTGGACATTTGGAATATTACATTATTAGACTTTGGATTTTGTTTAAGTTTTATGGAGGCTGTTGATTTTATTTTAGCACGCAGTTGACCTGTCGGGGTTAGGCTTCAAATTCCTGTTTTCCTTTTGTCTCTCATGTGCACTGTGCAGTGTTGTCTGCCCGGCATTTGGGTGGAAGTCTTTCGGCCAGCCCTGTGCTCATGCAGAGCAGGGTCTTGTCCACACAGATGTAGGCAACTCCAGGACTTTATAACAACTCTGGGGCCGTTTTCCAGAGCCCCACAGTGTGCCATTGGTCTGATGCACGTGTTTTCCCTGGGCTAACCTCTCAGTCTGAGGCCTCGCATACCTAGGGCTCCCTCACTCCTAGAGTGAAGCAGTGGGAGGAGAGATAGACAGACAGACAGAGGCAGAGGCCACAGACTTTGCTCTGGCTTGGTTTTTTTTTTTTTTTTTTTTTTTTTTTTTTTTTTGCAGTACGCAGGCCTCTCACTGTTGTGGCCTCTTCCGTTGTGGAGTGCAGGCTCAGCGGCCATGGCTTATGGGCCCAGCCGCTCCATGGCATGTGGGATCTTCCTGGACCAGGGCATGAACCTGTGTCCCCTGTATCGGCAGGCGGACTCTCAACCACTGCGCCACCAGGGAAGCCCTGCTCTGGCTTTTCGAGTATCAACGTCACAGGAGACAAAGGGTCCCTCCCTCACCATTGTAGTTCCCAGAAGCTCCTCTTGCTGTCTCGGTTGCCACTACAGCAGTGAGCTTTCCTGGGGGCTGCAGCACAAGAAAAAAAGGAGACAGAAAGAAAAAAACTGGAACATTTCCTACTTTCTCCTTAAGTTTTCCCTCCCCACTCTGGAACTGAAAGAGATAACCAGAGTTACTGCTGTTGTTACCAGAGTGCTCAGTTTCGGGGTTTTGGCCAAGTTAGGTTTAGGTCATAAGATACCGCAGTTTGAAAAATGTGGTACCCTCATGGTGCATTTACAGGTACTGTGAGCTCTGGCATTCTCAACTCTGCCTGCCTCTGTTTACTTTTCAGGGTCCCCAGATGTGCCTGCACTTTATCATGTGTTCACTGGGAAAGGGGCTGTGTGTGCTTCCATCTTACCCGGGACTGGAGCTTTCTGTACTTCATTCTTTTATTTCCAAAACCAAATTCACTTCGTTGTCTTAAGACCCATGGCCCTTCCTGTAGTACCCATCCTGCTGCAGAGAATCACCATCAAATATGGCTTGACTTTGGGGGCTCTGGTTTGAAAGCCATCTCGTAGCATCTTCTCTTTGTCACGTCCCACCCAAGTCATAGCCAGTCAGCGACCAGATCGCGTTTTCTGCCTTCTGAATGTCCCGTAGCCACCTCCTCCTTTCTGTTTTTGTTATTTTTGCCCTTGTTGAGATCCTTACGTCTTGTTAGTCTTTTCATCTCACTGCTTCTAACTGAGGATCCTTCTAATGCATCTTTGGCTTGGGCTGCCAAGGTGATCTTTCTGAAGCCACATGGAACACATTGCCCATATGCTTGGAATTACTCAGTGGTTGTTTATTGTTTAGAGGATAAATTAAACATGGTAGCTTAGAACAGGGGTCTACCCTTTGTCTTTCTTACTGCTCTTGATTTTCCCGTTCCCTTCTTCATCCCTTCAGCTTCAACCATACCAGACTACGTGCAGTTCCCAGAAAACGCTGTTTCTAGTTTCTACTGAGATTCCATCTGCCTTATCTTTGTGAGAGAGTTCATGGTACCTTTCTGTTGCCTTGTTGACTTGGGGACTTTGGCCGAAGCTGCGGGAGAGATTCAGGGGAACGGTAGACATGTTTTTACTGCCGCTGCATTTGTTTCCTG
>NW_006785319.1:3582141-3586922 GCF_000442215.2 Lipotes vexillifer
GCTGAGGAGGAGATGGTGATTAACTCTAGAAATAATTACTGTTAATTTGCACAGCATCTTAGGTAGTTTACTTAAAGCTTTCTGATTTTGCCAGCCTCGTGTATCTTCAAAGAGTAGACATTCTGTTAGTGCCATGGGAAAACGATTGATTCTGTGCCACAGGTCTGTACTGCACGTTTATGCTGCACAAGGTGGAGCAGGGAGACGTGGCTGCTCTGAGAGTTTATCAGCTCTAATGAATCATCCGGGGAACCTCAGGGAGGAGAGGCCTCAGAGCCTCTGAGGCCCCTTGCAGTCTCCTCTGAAAACAGCCAGGAGCCTGGGAACCGTCACTCACTCAGCGTGAGGTGCTGAGTCATTCAGCCCTGTGTCTCGTGTAGGAGACCCTCCTTAGCTCAGCAGCATTCATGTTTGGTAAAGCCACTTAAAGTAAATCCAGCTAAAATAGAGACCCACATTTTGTAATAAAGAGTGGAAAAAGGGTTTGATTGGGATTTTACCTTGAAAAATGAAATTTAAAAATTATTTTGTCTTACGTTTGTCAGAATTTTGGATATACTTCCAAGTCCATATTGATTCTGAAAGTAACTAACTTGAGGAGGATTATAATTTTTCTGTTAGAATTGTATAATGAATACAGTATGTATTTTATCAAATCTAAGGTACAACTATAAAGCATATTGTTATTTTATATATGACTAAAAGAGAAAAAATCTTGCCAATTTAACTTGATACAATGCTTTTTATCACTTAACCTTTTTATTTTATACTTGTTGAAATAAGTCTTTTGGATTTTTTTTTATTATGTTATTCTTGAGCATCCGTACAAAGGAAAATATGAATGAAATAAATTAGTAAAGGTATTCATTCCTAAATCTACTTTCATACTTTGACTTTCCAATCATTTGTTTTTAAAATTAGGGTCATTGACGTTCACGTTTTCTCAAATAATATTATCCTCTATGCCACCAAGTGCACTGAGATTTCAGCGATTCTTAAAACAGAACCCCAGTTTTCTCTCAGGGAGTCAGCACCAGTCTGCAGGCTTTGGTGCTGGTGCTTTCTGGCTCTTATCAGAGGGAATCAGTGGAAGGTTTTCAACAACTGCTAGGCTCCTGTTTCCTCTTGAACAAGCCAGTACGTGATTATTTTAATTTAAAATTGAGGGGTTGAGGTTTTCCAATTATGACACCAAGAAATGAAAAATTGACCAAGTTCATACATTCTCAGGCAGTAACATCTATGTTGTAACTGCTACCCGGCCCACAGTTTATAAGATTACAACAGATCATAGAGATGCTATTGATTGTAAGATGCACCCCATTTCAGAGATGTTAAAATGTGAACAATGTTCATATTAGAATTGATGAAAGATGGTATACCCTTCACTTCACAATTTTTGTACGTTTCAGTTTTTATAACTATATTATAAAAGATGGCTGTTTCTTACGAAAATGGCTGAGATTTTGGCAGTTTTCCAAAGATCATTTCTGAAATTTTCCTTTTATTATGTGGTTTTTTTTTCTGTTTTTGTTTTTTGTTTTTGTTTTTGTTTTTGTTTTGCTGTACACGGGCCTCTCACCATTGTGGCCTCTCCCATTGTGGAGCACAGGCTCCGGATGCTCAGGCCCAGCGGCCATGGCTCACGGGCCCAGCTGCTCTGTGGCATGTGGGATCCTCCCAGACCAGGGCGCAAACCAGCGTCCCCTGCACCGGCAGGCGGACTCTCAACCACTGCACCCGCAGGGAAGCCCTGAATTTTTTAATACCAATAATATTTTGAAGGATCAACATCATCATTCTGTGCACTTTTAAAAAATTCACTTAATTTATCTAATCCTGTTGTATTTGTAGACAGTTTTGCGTGTGATTTGAAAATTTTTCCAGTATCATTGTTATCATCTTCATGAAACCCTTCATCTTTGGCAAGATTAATAATTTTCTTTGTCAGACAGTTTGCATTAGACATGCACTATGTTGTCAGATATTTACAACATTCCACAATCAGAGAGAGATGGATCAACAGAGACCTTGATGTGATGAATGAGGAGAAACTGGTGTTGCTTGGGGACTACTTTTATAGTGGTCATTAATGCTTATTTTTGGGCTCTGACAGCATTCAGCATTGTGAATACTGAGATATTTATATAACAACTGTACCTATAGCACAGGACTGTGATGGATATTTATGGTAATAACCCTGAGTCTTCAAGAAAAATATATTAACACCAGTGATTTAAGGCAGCACATAATAAACATTTTTCCACTGGTAAATGTTAATACTCATGATTTGTACAGTTTGCAAATGTATATATATTACACTGTGGTTTATCCTTATAACCAGTCATAAAATATCCATTTTGCTGATGAAGAGGTGTCTTAAAAACATTGTGACAGATACATATCTTAAACCAAATATGTGTTTTCTAATACTTACAATCTCATTATAAATAATCAAACCTAAACAGTTAAGAATAAGTTCTGAGTCTTAAAGATTAATCCTCTGGAATTGGGAAACTGCTGTAGTTAAGTTATTTGATCAGTAAATTTTATTAACTGCTTTGGGAAATCATAATGATTACAACATTGTTTCTGTGGCAAAATGAAATCCAAGTCCCTGGTCTATGAATAAGAATTTGGGACATAAATAGTTTTTAGGTTGAATTGTAATTTAAAGTAACCATGGATTTCAGAGTAATTTCATATGCTTGTATGTGAATTCACAATTTTCCCTGTTCAGGTAATTTGAAATTTTAAAAAAATGCAGGTTAAGCAAACTCTTAATAAGTAACACTTCAAGCCAGGTTGTTTGTTTGTTTTTCTCTGAGCAGTATTTATAAAAATTAACTAAAGTTACTTAGAATCTAATCCTGACAGTAATTCTCTGTAGTGGGGATTTTTATTCCAAGGTCACAGGTTGTGAAACTGACTCAGTCATTAGTAGTTTGCCCGAGATCACTTGGTATGTCAGAGGCAGCATGCAAGCCCAGTGTGTCTGACTTTAGAGATCATTCTTCTAGCTATTTTGCTTTGCTCTTTGTTCGTTTTTAAATCCCATATTAGTATTTGCTCTACTTTAGGTAAAACTTGTGGATTTGATGATTTTGTAGTGCAGGGATAGACAGACCTTTTGTGTAAAAGGGCAAATAGTGTTTTAGGCTTTGTAGCCCATAGGCTATCCTGAGTAACTACTCAACTCTGCCATGGCAGTGAAAGCCGAAGCAAATGGGCAGGACTGTGCTGGTAAAACCTTACCTAGGAGACCTTCAAGATGGCGGAGCAGTGAGACGTGGAGATCACCTTTCTCCCCACAGATACATCAGAAATGCATCTACATGTGGAACAGCTCCTACAGAACACCTACTGAACGCTGGCAGAAGACCTTAAACCTCCCAAAAGGCAACAAACTCCCCCACGTACCTGGGTAGGGCAAAAGAAAAAAGAAAAAACAGAGACAAAAAAATAGGGACAGGACCTGCACCAGTGGGAGGGAGCGGTGAAGGAGGAAAGGTTTCCACACACTAGTAAACCCCTTCACTGGTGGAGACAAGGAGAGTGGAGGGGAAGCTTCAGAGCCACGGAGGAGAGCGCAGCCACAGGGGTGCAGAGGGCAAAGCGGAGAGATTCCCGCACAGAGGATCGCTGCCAACCAGCGCTCACCAGCCCGAGAGGCTTGTCTACTCATCCGCCGGGGCAGGCGGGGGCTGGGAGCTGAGGCTCAGGCTTTGGAGGTCAGATCCCAGGGAGAGGCCTGGGGTTGGCTGTGTGAAGACAGCCTGAAGGGGGCTAGTGCGCCACACCTAGCCATGAGGGAGTCCGGGGAAAAGTCTGGACCTGCCTAAGAGGCAAGAGACCATTGTTGCGGGGTGTGCGAGGAGAGGGCATTCAGATCACTGCCTAAACAAGCTCCAGGGCATGAGCCACAGCTATCAGCGTGGACCACAGAGACGGGCATGAGATGCTAAGGCTGCCGCTGCAGCAACCAAAAAGCCTGTGTGCAAGCACAGGTCACTCTCCAGACCTCCCCTCCCGGGAGCCTGTGCAGCCCGCCACTGCCAGGGTCCTGTGATCCAGGGACAACTTCCCTGGGAGAACACAACGAGTGCCTCAGGCTGGTGCAATGTCACGCCGGCCTCTGCAGGCTCGCCCTGCATTCCATACCCCTCCCTCCTCACTGCCTGAGTGAGCCAGAGCCCCTAATCAGCAGCTCCTTTAACCCAGTCCTGTCTGAGCAAAGAAGAGATGCCCTCAGGCAACCTACACGCAGAGGCGGGGCCAAATCCAAAGCTGAACCCCAGGAGCTGTGCGAACAAAGAAGAGAAGGGAAATCTCTCACAGCAGCCTCAGGAGAAGTGGATTAAATCTCCATGATCAACTTGATGTGCCCTGCATCTGTGGAATACCTGAATAGACAAGGAATCATCCCAAATTGAGGAGATGGACTTTCGGAGCAATGATGTATATATTTTTTTCCTTTTTCTCTTTTTGTAAGTGTATATGTGTATGCTTCAGTGTGATTTTCTCTGTTATAGCTTTGCTTTTACCATTTGTCCTAGGGTCCTGTCTGTCCGTTTTTTTGGTTTGTTTTTTTTTTAGTATAGTTTTTAGTGCTTGTTATCATCGGCGTATATGTTTTTTGGTTTGGTTGCTCTCTTCTTTCTTTTTTTTAAATTATTTTTTAATTTAAAAAATTTTTTTATTTTAATAACTTTATTTTTTCGTTCTTTCTCTCTCCCTCTCTCCCTCTCTCCCTCTCTCCCTCTCTCCCTCTCTCCCTCTCT
>NW_006785319.1:3586971-3633623 GCF_000442215.2 Lipotes vexillifer
TCCCTCCCTCCCTTTTCTTCTGGGCTGTGGGGCTGACAGGGTCTTGGTGCTCTGGCCGGGTGTCAGGCCTGTGCCTCTGAGGTGGGAGAGCCTAGTTCAGGACATTGGTCCACCAGAGACCTCCCAGCTCCACATAATAACAAACGGTGAAAGCTCTCCCAGAGATCTCCATCTCAATGCTAAGCCCCAGCTCCACTAAATACCAGCCAACTACAGTGCTGGACACCCTAATCCAAACAACTAGCAAGACAGGAACACAACCCCACCCATTAGCAGAGAGGCTGCCTAAAATCATAATAAGGCCACAAACACCCCAGAACACACCACTGGATACAGACCTGCCCATCAGAAAGACAAGATCCAGCCTCATCCACCAGGACACAGACACTAGTCCCCTCCAAAGAAGCCTACACAACCCACTGAACCAACCGTAGCCACTGGGGACAGACACCAAAAACAACAGGAACTGTGAACCTGCAGCTTGTGAAAAGGAGACCCCAAACACAGTAAGTCAAAGAAAATGAGAAGACAGAGAAGCACACAACAGATGAAGGAGCAAGGTAAAAACCCACCAGACCAACAAATGAAGAGGAAATAGGCAGTCTACCTGAAAAAGTATTCAGAGTAATGATAGTAAAGATAACCCAAAATCTTGGAAATAGAATGGAGGAAATACAAGAAACTTTTAACAAGGACCTAGAAGAACTAAAGAGTAAACAATGATGAACAGCACAATAAGTGAAATTAAAAATTCTCTAGAAGGAATCAATAGCTGAATAACTGAGGGAGAAGAACGGATAAGTGACCTGGAAGATAATATAGTGGAAATAACTACAGCAAAGCAGAATAAAGAAAAAAGAATGAAAAGAATTGAGGCCACTCTCAGAGACCTCTGGGACAATATTAAACGCACCACTATTTGAATTGTAGGGGTCCCAGAAGAAGAAGAGAAAGAAAGGGACTGAGAAAATATTTGAAGAGATTATAGTTGAAAACTTGTCTAATATGGGAAAGGAAATAGTTAAAGAAGTCCAGGCAGCTCAGAGAGTTCATTACACGATAAATCCAAGGAGAAACACGCCAAGACACACGTTAATCAAACTGTCAAAAATTAAATACAAAGAAAAAATACTAGAAGCAGCAAGAGAAAAACAACAAATAACATACAAGCGAATTCCCATAAGGTTAACAGTGGATCTTTCAGCAGAAACTCGGAAAGCCAGAAGGGAGTGGCAAGACATACTTAAAGTGATGAAACGGAAAAACCTACAACCAGGATGACTCTACCCAACAAGGATCTCATTCAGTTTCGACAGCGAAATTAAAACCTGTACAGAGAAGCAAAAGCTAAGAGAATTCAGCACCACCACACCAGCTTTACAACAAATGCTAAAGGAAGTTCTCTAGGCAGGAGACACAAGAGAAGGAAAAGACCTACAATAACAAACCCAAAACAATTAAGAAAATGGGAATAGGAACGCACATATCGATACTTACCTTAAATGTAAATGGGTTAAATGCTCCAACCAAAAGACATAGACTGGCTGAATGGATACAAAAACAAGACCCATATATATGTTGTCTACAGGAGACCCACTTCAGTCCCTAGGGACACATACAGACTAAAAGTGAAGGGAAGGAAAAGATATTCCATGCAAATGGTAACTAAAAGAAAGCTGGAGTAGCAATTCTCATATCAGACAAAATAGACTTTAAAATAAACACTATTACAAGAGACAAAGAAGGACACTACATAATGATCAAGGGATCAATCCAAGAAGAAGATATAACAATTGTAAATATTTATGCACCCAACATAGGAGCACCTCAGTACGTAAGGCAAATGCTAACAGCCATAAAAGGAGAAATCGACAGTAACACAATCACAATAGGGGACTTTAACACCCCACTTTCACCAAGGGACAGATCATCCAAAATGAAAGTAAATAAGGAAACATAAGCTTTAAATGATGCATTAAACAAGATGGAGTTAATTGATATTTATAGGATATTCCATCCAAAAACAACAGAATACACTTTCTTCTCAAGTGCTCATGGAACATTCTCCAGGATAGATCATATCTTGGGTCACAAATCAAGCCTTGATAAATTTTAGAAAATTGAAATCGTATCAAGTATGTTTTCCACGCACACTACTATGAGACTAGATATCAGGTCGAGGGAAAAATCTGTAAAAAATACAAACACATGGGGGCTAAACAATACACTCCTTAGTAACCAAGAGATCACTGAAGAAAACAAAGAGGAAATCAAAAAATACCTAGAGACAAATGACAATGAAAACACGACGACCCAAAACCTGTGGGATGCAGCAAAAGCAGTTCTAAGAGGGAAGTTTATAGCAATACAATCCTACCTCAAGAAACAAGAAACATCTCAAATAAACAACCTAACCTTACACCTAGAGCAATTAGAGAAAGAACCAAAAAAAACCCAAAGTTAGCAGAAGGAAAGAAATCATAAAGATCAGATCAGAAATAAATGAAAAAGAAATGAAGGAAACAATAGCAAAGATCAATAAAACTAAAAGCTGGTTCTTTGAGAAGAAAACAAAATTGATAAACCATTAGCCACACTCATCAACAAAAAAAGGAAGACTCATCAATACAATTAGAAATGGAAAAGGAGAAGTAACAACTAACACTGCAGAAATACAGAGGATCATGAGAGATTACTACAGGCAACTCTGTGCCAATAAAATGGACAATGTGGAAGAAATGGACAAATTCTTAGGAAAGCACAACGTTCCAAGACTGAACCAGGAAGAAATAGAAAATATAATCAGACCAATTCCAAGCACTTTAATTGAGACTATGATTAAAAATCTTCCAAAAAACAAAAGCGCAGGACCCTATGGCTTCACAGGTAAATTCTATCAAACATTGAGAGAAGAGGTAACACCTATCCTTCTCAAACTCTTCCCAAATATAGCAGAGGGAGGAACACTGCCAAACTCATTCTACAAGGCCACCATCACCCTGATACCAAAACCAGACAATGGTGTCACAGAGAAAGAAACCACGGGCCAGTATCACTGATGAACATAGTGATATAGATGCAGAAATCCTCAACAAAATACTAGCAGACAGAATCCAACAGTACATTGAAAGGATCCTACACCATAATCAAGTGGGGTTTATCCCAAATATGCAAGGATTCTTCAATGTAAGCAAATCAACGTGATACACCATATTAATAAACTGAAGAATAAAAACCATATGATCATCTCAGTAGATGCAGAAAAAGCTTTCGACAAAATTCAACACCCATTTATGAAACAACCCTCCAGAAAGTTGGCCTAGAGGGTACTTATCTCATCATAATAAAGGCCATATATTACAAACCCACAGGCAACATTGTTCTCAATGGTGAAAAACTGAAAGCATTTCCACTAAGATCAGGAACAAGACAAGGTTGCCCATTCTCACCACTGTTATTCAACATAGTTTTGTCAGTTTTAGCCATAGCAGTCAAAGAAGAAAAGGAAATAAAAGGAATCCAGATCAGAAGAGAAGAAGTAAAGCTGTCATTGTTTGCAGATTACATGGTACTATATGTAGAGAATCCCAAAGATGCTACCAGAAAACTACTAGAGCTAATCAATGAATTTGGTAAAGTAGTAAGATACAAAATGCACAGATTTCTTGCATTCCTCTACACTAATAATGAAAAATCTGAAAGAGGAATTAAGGAAACACTCCCATTTACTACTGCAACAAAAAGAATAAGTACATAGGAATAAACCTACCTAACTAAGGAGACAAAAGACCTATATGCAGGAAATTTTAAGGCACTGATGAAGGAAGTTAAAGGTGATACAAACAGATGGTGAGATATACCATGTTCTTGGATTGGAAGAATAAACATTGTGAAAATACCTATACTACCCAATGCAGTCTACAGATTCAGTGCAATCCCAATCAAACTACCAGTGGCATTTTTCACAGAACTAGAAGAAAAATATTCACAATTTGTATGGAAACACAAAAGACCCCGAATAGCCAAAGCAATCTTGAGAAAGGAAAACGGAGCTGGAGGAATCAGGCTGCCTGACTTCAGACTCTAGTACAAAGCTACAGTAATCAAGACAGTGTGGTCCTGGCACAAAAACAGAAATGTAGATCAATGGAACAGGATAGAAAGCCCAGAGATGAATCGACACACGTAGGGTCACCTTATTTTTGATAAAGTAGGCAAGAATATACAATGGAGAAAAGACAGCCTCTTCAATAAGTGGTGCCGGGAAAACTGGACAGCTACATGTAAACGAATGAAATTAGAACACTCCCTAACACCATACACAAAAATAAGCTCAAAATGGTTAAAAGCCTAAATGTAAGGCCAGACACTATAAAACTCTTAGAGGAAAACATAGGCAGAACACTCTGTGACATAAATCACGTTTCTCCTTGAGAAATGATAATATAAACAAAAATAAACAAATGGAACTTAATGAAACTTAAAAGCTTTTGCACAGCAAAGGAAACCGTAATCAAGATGAAAAGACAGCCCTCAGAATGGAGAAAATATTTGCAAGTGAAGCAACTGACAAAGGATTAATCTCCAAATTTTATAAGCAGGTCATGCAGCTCAATATCAAAAAAACAATCAACCCAATGCAAAAATGTGCAGAAGACCTAAATAGACATTTCTCCAAAGAAGATATACAGATTGCCAACAAACACATGAAAGGATACTCAAATCATTAATGGTTAGAGAAATGCAAATCCAAAGTATAATGAGGTATCACCTCACACTGGTCAGAATGGCCATCATCCAAAAATCTACAAACAGTAAATGCTGGAGAGGGTGTGGAGGAAAGGGAACCCTCTTGCACTGTTGGTGGGACTGTGAATTGGTACAGCCACTATGGAGAACAGTATGGAGGTTCCTTAGAAAATGAAAAATAGAAATACCATATGAGCCAGCAATCCCACTACTAGGCATATACCCTGAGAAAACCATAATTCAAAAAGAGTCATGTACCACAGTGTTCACGGCAGCTCTATTTACAATAGCCAGAGCATGGAATGAACCTCTATTTACAATAGCCAGAGCATGGAATGAACCTAAGTGTCCATTGACAGATGAATGGATAAAGAAGATATGGCACATATATATAATGCAATATTACTCAGCCATAAAAGGAAACAAAATTGAGTTATTTGTAGTGAGGTGGATGGACCTAGAGTCTGTCATACAAAGTGAAGTATGTCAGAAAGAGAAAAACAAATACTGTATGCTAACACATATAAATGGAATCTAAAAAAAAAAGGTTCTGGGCTTCCCTGGTGGCGCAGTGCTTGAGAGTCCGCCTGCCGATGCGGGAGACGCGGGTTCGTGCCCCGTTTCGGGAGGATCCCGCATGCCGCGGAGCGGCTGGGCCCGTGAGCCGTGGCCGCTGGGCCTGCGCGTCCGGAGCCTGTGCTCCGCAAATGGGAGAGGCCACAGCAGTGAGAGGCCCGCATAACGCAAGGAAAAAAAAAAAAAAGGTTCTGTAGAACCTATAGAAAGGACTGGAATAAAGACGCAGACATAGAGAATGGACTTGAGGACACCATGGGGCGGGGAGGGGAATCTGGGACGAAGTGAGAGAGTGGCATGGACTTATATACACTACCAAATGTAAAACAGATAGCTAGTTGGAAGCAGCCACATAGCACAGGGAGATCAGCTCGGTGCTTTGTGGCCACCTAGAGGGGTGGGATAGGGAGGGTGGGAGGGAGACGCAAGAGGGAGGAGATATGGGGATATATGTACATGTGTAGCTGATTCACTTTGTTGTACAGCAGAAACTAACCATTGTAAAGCAATTATACTCCAATAAAGATGTTTAAAAAAAAAACAAAAAACACCTTATCTACACTGTCAGGCAGCTGGCCAGGTTTGACCTGAGGATTGTCGTTTGCTGACTCTTGTAGAGTTCTTCAACACTAAGTTGTTCATTTTGAGAAGATTATTTTTTCAGTTCTTTTTAAAAAATGATTCCCTTATTGTCCTTGTAAAATATAATTTTGGGTACATAAAAAAGCATATATGTAATATATATGTGTAAACTATCAATCAACGTACCCAGCAGGTAGAACACTAAATTCTATCTGTGTACTATTCCCTAATCTAGGGATTGTCGGGTGTTTTTCTGTAAAAGGCCAGATTGTAAATATCTTAGTCTTTTCAAACCATAAGATCTCTGTCATAACTACTAACTATGCATTGTAGCAAAGTAGTAACAATAGACACTGTGTAAATGAGTGAGCATAGCTGAGTTTCAATAAAACTTACTTAGGGACTGAAATCTGGATTTCATATCATTTCTATGTGGTCATGAAATACTCTCTTCATTTTTTTGACCATTTAAAAATGTACAAAACCATTCTTAGCTTATGAAACGTAAAAAAAACAGGTGGCGGTCTGAATTTGGCCCCTGAACCATAGTTTGTCAACCCCTGTCCTGACTGTGCCTCTGTCTTCTCCCAGAGGTGACCATTATCTTGAATTTTGGATATATCATTCCTATGGAGTTTTTTTTTTTTAACATCTTTATTGGAGTATAATTGCTTTACAATGGTATGTTAGTTTCAGCTTCACAACATAATGAATCAGTTATATATATACATATGTTCCCATATCCCTATGGTGTTTTTTAAAATGCTTTTTCCTCTTACATATATGTGTCTGAATGATGTCTTGTTCTGTTTTCCCTATTTTTGAGCATTATAAAAATTACATCATACTGTATATAGATTAGGACTTGCTTTTTTTCATTCGTCATTATTTTTCTATTATTCATTTACATAGTTGGGTTTAGCTGTATAATATTCTGTTGTATGAATATACCACAGTTAATTCACCTGACTGTAGGTATTTAGGTTGGATCTAGTTTCTGCTTTGAACATTCTTGTACATGTTTCCTGGTACACATATACAAGAATTTTCTTGGTTATCTGTTTTCTTCTGTTGAATGATTTAACAGAACACTTATGAATTTTATAAAATATGATGAAGCAGTATTATTTACCTTGAGAAATGTTATTGTCTTACTTCCTCATCTTAAATCATTCTTTATTTATTTACATTAATGGAAAAATGCCTTTAAAATGTGCTGTGAAGTGTTAAATATTTAATTCATTCTTTCACTCATTTTTTTAGTATTATACAAACATTTATTGACTAATATATTAGGTTCTGTGCCAGCAAGAGAACTTAAACAGTAAAGGAGATAGAAAATTAAACCAAAAATTAAGTAATAAATGACACCTGTTTATTGAAAGCTTACTATGCCAGACATTATGTTAAACAATTTATGTGCATTATCTCTGTATTAGTCTACTAGAGCTGCTGTAACAAAATTCCACAATCTAAATGTCTTACACAACAGAAATTTATTACCTCACAGTCTGGAGGATAGAAGTCAGAGATCAGCATGTCAGCAGGGTTTGTTCCTTCTGAGGGCTGTGAGAAGAATCTGCTTCCTGTCTTCTGCTGGTTGCCTGGCTATCTTTAGTATTCCTTGACATGTAGAGTCATCACCCCAGCCTCTCCCTTCATTTTACATGGTGTTCTACCTGTACGGGCGTGTGTCTCCAAATTTCCCCTTTTTTCTAAGGACACCAGTTATACTGGATTACAGCCCACCCTCATGATCTCTTTTAACTTGATAAAGATCTTGCCTCCAACTAAGGTCACATTCTGAGGTACTAGGGGTTAGAACTTAAGCATGTGAATTCTGGGGGAACACAGTTCAACCCAGAAAGCTCTCTATTAGTCTTTACAGCAATCCCAGGTAACTCTGTGGAACCTTAATATATAGTTGAATCTTGAACAGTGAGGGGAGGAGGGCACCAACCTGCCTTGCTGTTGAAAATCTGCATATAACTTAAGCCTACCCTCCATACACGTGGTTCCTCCAAGTCATGTTTGCAGCTCCGCATCCATGGATTCAACAACCGCAGATTGTGTAGGACTGTAGTATGTTTACTATTGAAAAACATCTGAGTATAAGTGGACCTCACAGTTCAAATCCTTATTGTTTAAGGGTCAACTGTACTGGTCTTATCATAGAGCGTATTGCAGTGCAGAAACCCTAGCTGCTCAAAAATGACTTCTGCATTGTTCCAGAACAAGATGGCATAGACTCACTTTTCCCTGCTCTTCCCGCCTAAATACAGTTAAATACTCTGGAAGTTACATCTCCTTTATATCATGGACTGGGTGTTGGACATGCCTGAAATCCAGATCCACCATTGACATAGACAAAAAAACAAAGAAACCAAACAAACAAAAAAAACCCCCAGAAAATCCTCTCACTTGCCAACGTACTAGGAAAGAAGAACCCCAATATGTGCCACAGGGGGGTCCTGGTGAGTGATTTAAACTATGGGCAGCAGTGAAGCCCCAGGGTGTCCCTACCCCATCCCACAACTGGAGCATCAGCAGGTGACTTGGAGGGCAGTCTGACCCACCAGTGGCAACAAAGCTGTGGACCGTCCCGGTCTACTCAACAACTGGTACATGAGCAGGTGATCCATCTACCCATAGCAGAAGTTGCCACAAAGCTGTGTCCCCATGCTGTCCACCTAATGACAAGGAGACCAGGCCCAGTGGCATCTGCCCCTCACCCCCACCCTCAGGAGATCTTCAGTAACAGCAGGTGACCCAGGGAAGCAACTTCATCCTCATAGAATAACAGCAGAACAGCAGGACCTCCATCAGCACCAGAACAACAAAGCAGACCAGATTAACATTACAAGAGTTCAGAGGCCAAACCGTCATTGGAGTGAAGTCCCACAAAAGTAGGCCAGGACCTAAATGCCCTGCTCAAACAGAACGTGTAAATAGGATCAAGAGTCTTCTAACATAATACCTAAAATATTCAGGATACCATAAAAAAATCACTTGTCATACCAAGAACCAGGAAAACCACAACTTGGCATTGAGCTGACCTAGGGCCAATTGAATACTGGAATTATCTGACAAAGATTTTCAAGCTGCTTTAAACAAATGCTTCAACAAGCGATTAGGAATTCTTTGGAATGAAAAAAGGAGAAAATCTCAGTGAAGGATTAGAAGTTATAAAAAGAACCAATTGGCAGTTATATAATTGGAAAATATAATAACCAAAGTTTAAAATTCACTGGGTAGAATCAGTAGTAGAGTGGAGCTGATGGAGATATAATTGCTGAACTTGAAGGCAGATCAGTTGAATTTACTCAATCTGATTAACAGAAGAAAGACTGAAAAAAATTATCAGAGTCTTAAGGATTTGTGGGACAATAACAAAAGATTTAACATTTGTATCATTGGAGCCCAAAGGATAATAGAAAGAGCATGGGAGTGGAAAAAGTATTTGAAGAAATAATAGCTGAAAACTTTCCACATTTGGTGAAAGACATAAATTTAAAGCTTCAAGAAGCTGAGCAAACCCTGAAATAGGATACACTTAAAGAAATCTTCACCTAGGAATATTAAACTTCTGAAAGTAAAAGACAAAGAAAACAAATCTTAAAATAGCCAGAGAGAAATGACATGTTAGATATAAAGGACTACCAATTGGAACAACACCAAATTTCTCATCTGAAATCGTGGAGTCCAGAAAGAAGTGGCATAAAAATTTTCCAGTGCTGAAAGAAAAGAACTGTCAACCCTGAATCCTATATTTGATGAAACCATCCTTCAGGAGCGAAGGGGAAATAAAGACGTTCTCAAATGAAATAAGCTAAAAGAATTTATTGTTAACGTAGCAAACAGAATTACTAGGGAGAAAGAGAGACATTACATAATAACAAAAGAATCAGTCCAATAAGAAGTTATCGCAATCCATAATGGGTGTATGCCAAACAACCAAACTTCAAAATATATAAAACTAATAGAGCTGAAAGGAGAAATAAACAAATCCACAAGTATAGTTGGGGACTTGAATGCAGTGACTGATAGAACTGCTAGTCAGAAATGAGCAAGGGTATAGAATAGCTAAACACCACCACAGGCCACCAAGATCTAATTTACATCCTATCCAGCAATAGCAGAATACATTATTTTTTCAAGTGCCCACGGACCATTCACCAAGATAGACCATATGCTGGATCATAAAACAAATCTTAACTAATTCAGAAGAATTAAAGTTATATGACATATATTCTTTGAACATAATGGCATCAAACTAGAAATCAATAATAGAAAGATGACAAGAAAATCTACAAACACTTGAAAGTTAAAAATACTTCTAAATCTAAGAGGAAATCTAAAGAGACAAAGAGGAAATCTGAAAGGAAAGTTAAAAATACAAAGAATGAATGAAAATACACACATCACATATCAAAATAAGTGAGATGCAGCTAAAGCACTGCTGTGAGGGAAGTTTATAGCACTAAAGGCTTACATTAGAAAAGTAAAGTCTCAAATCCGTAGTCTAAGTTCCTACCTGAAGATGCTAGAAAAAGAAGAGCAAGATAGACCCAAAGCAAGCAGGATGAGGGAAATCATTAAGAGTAGAAGTCAGTGAAATTGAAAACAGGAACACTTCTGAGAAATGTAATGAAACAAAAAATTGGTTCTTAGAAAAAAATGAATGAAATTGATAAATCTCTAGCAAGATTGATAAAGAGATGACACAAATCACCAATATCAGGAATGAAACAGGATATCACTACAGATCTTATAGTGAGTAAAAAGATGACAACTTTACACTCATAAGTTAAACAGCCTAGAAGAAATGCACCAACTATTTGAAAACCACGAACTACCAGAACTTAGCCAAATTGAAATAGATATCTTCTATAGTCCTATAACTATTTTTAACATTGAACTTTTGATTAAAAACTGAAAAGGAATATATCTCCAGGCCTAAGTGGTTTCACTGGAGAATTTTACCAAACACAGAAAGCATTAACATCAATTTGATAAAATGATACCGTCTCTTTCAGGCTGTCAGAGCAGAAGGAACACTTCCCAACTCATTTTGAGGCCTGTATTACCGTGATACCAAAACTGTACAAATACAGCACAAAAAAGAAAACCACAGACTAATATCTCATTGACTTAAATGCAAAAATTCTCAACAAATTTTAGCAAATTGAATCCAACCACAACCAAGTGGGATTTAGTCTGGAAACCCAAGTCTGTTTCAGTATTAGAAAATCAATGAGGGGCTTCCCTGGTGGTGCAGTGGTTGAGAGTCCGCCTGCCTATGCAGGGGACACGGGTTCGTGCCCCGGTCCGGGAAGATCCCACATGCCGCGGAGCGGCTGGGCCCGTGAGCTGTGGCTGCTGAGCCTGCGCGTCTGGAGCCTGTGCTCCACAATGGGAGAGGCCACAACAGTGAGAGGCCCGCGTACCACAAAAAAAAAAAAAAAATCAATGAGATCCACCATATCAACAGGCTAAAGGAGAAAAATCATGTGGTCATAACAATGGATGCAGAAAATGTTTTGACAGAATTCAACATCATCATAAATAAAAACTATCAGAAAGTAGAAGGCAAGGGGAATGTCCTCAACCTCATAATAAATAAACTTACACCTAACTTAATACTTACAGGTCGAGGACTGAATGCTCTCCCTCTACAGTCTGGAAAAGCACAAGGAAGTTAGCTCTCACCACTGTTAATCAACATACTGCTGGCAATTTTGGTTACTGCAGTAAGGAAAGAAAAAGAAAGAAAAGGCATACAAATTTGAAAAGAAGGAATGAAACTATTGCTATTTCCAGTTGACATGATTATCTGCATAGAATATCTGAAGGACTCTACCAAAACACTCCTAGAACTAAAAAATGAATTTATTATTGTTATAAAAGTATAAGGTCACTTCACAAAAATCAACTGATTTCTATACATTGACAATGAACAAGTGGAAACATATTTTAAAAAACGCAATACCATTTACAATTGCTCCAAAGAAAATGAACAAAAGTATAATAAAACGTGCAGGATTTGTGCAATTAAAATGACAAAATCTTGATGAAATTGAAGATTTAAATATTTGGGGAATCATACCATGTTCATTAATTGGAAGACTCAAGGTAATGAAAATGGCAAGTATTCTTAAATTGTTTTACTAATAATTGTAATTCTTAGTAAAACCTCAGAAACATTTTTTTATACACAAGCTTATTCTAAAATGTATATAGACAGAGAAAGGCCTTAAAATAGCCAAACAATTCTGAAGAAGACTGAAGTGGGAAGAATGACTCTTCTTGGTGTCACAGCTTGCTTGTAGCTGCAGTGATCGAAGCAGTATAGTGCTAGTGGAAGGACGGGCACATAGGTCAGTGGAGCAGTGTGAGGAATCCAGAAGTAAATTCACACCAATATGCCCTGCTAATTCTTGACAAAGAAGCAAAAGCAGTTCAGTGGAGGAGGGATTGCCTTTTCAGTATTAGTGCTGGAGAAATTGGACATCCATCTGTAGGCAAAAATACGAACCTTGACCTAAGCCTCACACCTAATATAAGTAACTCAATACAGATCATGCACTCTAATGTAAAACATAAAATTGTAAAACTTAGAGAAAAAGAAAATTTCAAGACCTACGACTAGACGAAGAGTGCTTAGACTTAACACCAAAAGCATAATCCATAAAAGAAAAACTTGATAAATTGGACTTCATGAGAATTTAAAACTTTTGTTCTGCAAAAGACTCTGTTAAGAGGAAGAATATACAAGTTACAGATTGGGGGAAAATATTTGTAAACCCCATGTTTAACAAACGACTTGTATCTAGAACATATAAAAACCCACCAAAACTCAACATTAAAAATATGAAGAGACCAGTTAGGAAATGGGCAAAAGACAATCTAAACATTTCATTGAAGAGGATGAGTGGCAGACACAGACACAGATGGCAGATAAACACATGAAAAGATGTTCAACATCATTAGCCATCTGGGGAATGCAAATTAAAACCACAGAAGTATATCACTACCCATCCATCAGAATGGCTCAAATAAAAATTGTGATAAAACCAAATGCTGGTGAGGATGTGGAAAAAGTGGGTGACCATAACATTGCTAGTAGGGATGTTAAATGTTACAGCCACTTTGCAAAACTGTTTGGCAGTCCCTTTTAAAACTACAAATGGATCTGTCACACCAAGAGCAGGTAATGCTGCGCTCTTGGGCATTTGTCCCAGAGAAGAGAAAACTTATTTTCACTAGGAAACTTATTACATGCATGTCCTTAGCAACTTTGTTCTTGTGTTTTTTTGTTTTTTGTTTTTTTGCGGTACACGGGCCTCACTGTTGTGGCCTCTCCCGTTGTGGAGCACAGGCTCCAGACGCGCAGGCTCAGCGGCCGTGGCTCACAGGCCCAGCCGCTCCGCGGCATGTGGGATCTTCCCAGACCGGGGCACGAACCCGTGTCCCCTGCATCGGCAGGCGGACTCTCAACCACTGTGCCACCAGGCAAGCCCAGCAACTTTGTTCTTAATAGCCAAAACTGTGAAGCCCCAATGTCCTTCAGAGGGTGAATGGATGAACAAATTATGGTACTTCGATACCATAGTCTGCTGCTCAGCACTGAGATGGAACAGGCCATTCAGTCATGCGTCCAGTGTCTTGGATGGACTCTGAGGAAGTCATACCAAGTGAAAACAGTCAACCTCAGAAGGGTGCATACTGCGCGATTCCATACGTATATATAGAACTTGTGAAATACAATTGTAGGCGTGGGGAACAGATTGGTAGTTGACGGGCAGAGATGGGAGCAGTGAATGTGGCTATCAAGTGACATAGTAATGGTACAGTTAAGTATCTTGATTTGATGGTGGTCACATAAGGCTACGTGTGTGATAAAATTGTACTGACGCAGATACAGAAACGTGAGCACTTGTAACTGGTGAAATCTCTGGTTCGTGCAGTGCCAGCTTCCCAGTGTGTATAGGTACCACAGTTATGCAGGACGATACAGTTGGGAGAGGGTGGGTGAAGGATACATGGGACCTCCCTGTACATTACTTCTCACCTTTCTGTTGTTATCTATAATATTTCAAACTAAAATGGTTGAATTCCTACATAGGCATAGAAGGAAATCTGGAGAACACTGAAACTGTAAGTTTCTCAGATGGTAGAATTACGAATGATTTGTATTTTCTTTGTTTCATACGTTTTCAACAGTGAACATATATGATTTTTGTGAGAGAAAAAAATACTGACATAAGCTAAATGGATTCAATGAAAACTAATTTCCAGTGGAAATGTTCGTTGCAAAATTTGCTCATACGGGTCCGTTTGAATTATGAACTTGGAGGGCATTGGTAGCCTTGAAAGATTTTCAGAGTCACAGTGGGATCAGAACACAGAGTGTAGCAGATTTAAAAATAAATGGGAAGCAGGTAAAAGCAGGGAAATATAAAAAGTACGCATTCGGCAATCCGACAGAAAGACGTGAGAAGGGGAAGTGGGACGAGCATTTTTCAGTTGTGAGGTTCTTGATCCACAGCTGGTGCTGCAGGAAGAGAAAGTGGGTAATTATGAGTAATTTCTAATGAGGAGATCATTCCATGCTTGTGATAAACCATGTTAGTCGGCGTGTGATTGGGCGGGTCATTTGCAGTCCAGGACCAGGGCGTGCCCGGGTGCAGGGAGTGGGAGCTCATGTTATTCCCTGTCGTGTGCGTGCGTGTGTGTGTGCATGTGTGTGTTTACTACGTAAACGAACACGTAGCAATGATGGGCCTTTGTAGAGGAAGATTTTGATTTGGGGTTTAGCTAACCTCCAAAGCAGTTTTAAAAAACCTGTTGACTTAAATGGCTAATAAAAAGGTAGCTGGTCTCTATTTGAATAATTACATTTGGGGTTTAATTGCTTCCTTCTGTTCTCACTGAATGTGTTGGTTAAATCGCCAAAGGAGAATGCCAGCATCTTTTATCAGTTTATCAGCTAATCATTTAGACATGATCAGTATTTGCCACCAGAAGTAGTGGCACCGGGCGGTCCCTAGGTAAGATGCTGCTGTAGCCTTAGTCGTTCTTTAACCTTAGTACATTAAATGATGCACAGGGCACCCTGCACCACCTGGCAGCTCTGTGCGAAGGCAGGCGCAGCTCTTCACGAGGAGGGAAGCCGAGAAGCAAAGAGGAAGAGGTACGCCTCCTGCATGCTCGCTGCCTCACGCCGTCACTTTGAGTTGATTGCCTTCCTTTCCTGCATGGTTTAAATTCCTAACAATGACTGGATTATCTCTAGGTCTGTAGGGACCTGTTAATATATTTTGACTGACATACTGTGTCATAATTTTGCCCCATAACTGTTATTCAGAATTCTGAGTTCAATTTCTTTTCTTTTGATAAAATTAAAAATTTGTTATTGTGTTGTTTTTCTTTTCAGAAACAAATTGATCTAAATTAAACACTTGAAAGCTAATATTACATTGCCATTAACCAGATTTCAAAACTTTTATTTCTTATATTCACATTAACACCTTTCTTTAAGTAAAAAACATTTTAGCAATGAAAATGGTAGTTTTTTTTTTTTCAAATAAAATGTTGCGTTTTTTTTTTTCTCTTCGTAGGTTTATCTGGCAAGGCTGCGACAAATAAGACTGCAGAATTTCAATGAGCGCCAACAGATTAGAGCGAAGCTTCGTGGTGAAAAGGCAGGTTGAAAATCTTTTTCAAAAAGTAATTGAATGACATTATAATACACTGAGATTGTGTGCCACTAACACAAAATAAAGTCTGATGAAGACAGTGAAAGTCAAAGACCGGAAAACTATACATAGTGATACAGTATATCTTATTTATATGACTTAAAATTGATAAGACCTTTTGTTCTGGGGGGATTCTGAGAGGAAAGTGTGAGTGGTACCCATGGACATATAAAATGGTACATTTTATATCCTTCTGTTTCTGTCTTTTTTCTCAGTGTCCATAGGAGTTGACGGTTGTGGAGCGTTCAGATGCAGCTGTGAATGACTTGCCATTTTTCATTTTTAGATGTTAGTTTATTCATGTGAAGTCTACAGTGAGTTTGCGGTTCTATCCTAAGTGGTCTGCTCACTACTTATTTTGTAGAAAGAAGCTGACAGCTCCGAAGGACAGGAAGGAAGTGAGGAGGCTGACGTGAGGCGTAAGAAAGTGGAAGCGCTGAAGGTATGTACTGGAAGTGATACAGGTTTTTCTAGAGGAAATGGAAACCTGAGTTAGAAAGTTGTGTTCTTAAGTCTTTCATAGTAAACCAACTTATTCTCTTGCCTTAACTTTTCTTTCCCTTTTGTCCCTCACTTTTCCATTTCTGAAAAATAGCGTTTTTCTCTCTTCATGTCATATTTATGGAGAGCAATTTGATGAAGCCACAGCATAAATACATGAAACTATCACACAAGTAACCTTAAGAAGAGAAAGTGGTAACCCTAAAAGTGAAAAACATAATCTCCGCTTCTCTGAAGACTAGTTTGTGCATAATAGTCATACTTGTAAATTTTTAAATTTTTATTTCCATTTGACTGTACCTGCATTTATTTTCATTCCAGAAATACTTATTGAGCAGCTGCTGTGTGTTGGCAGCCCGTTTAGGTGCTGGGCATGCAGCTTACGTTTGTGTTCTGGAACCACACACACCCACTTCTTTTTTGGCTAATAAGGAAATATTTTTATAGACCTGGAAAAATAAACAGGCAAACCCCGCGCCTTTCTTTCTGGCACTAGCTGTGCTGATTGTCTTCATTTCCAGGCCCAGGTGAGCGCCCGCGCGGCTGTGCTGAAGGAGCAGCTAGAACGTAGGAGGAAGGAGGCGTACGAGAGAGAGAAGAAGCTGTGGGAGGAGCATGTGAGCCTTGCCCCTGTCGTCCTGCCGGGCTCCTGCCCGCTCGCTTTCACTGGGTTCTGTGCCAGCCTTACGGTTCTGTGGTCCTATTTTCTCCCTCTCGTTCATTTCCCCTACATCTCTCTGTCTCTGTCATCATTTAAGGACGATCCATTTTGGGGTTTGATTTGAGGTGAGAACCCAATGTGTTTTATTTAGTCTTTATTATTGCCAAGTAGCTAATCAAAGTCCCAGCATCACTTAATGCCTGCAACATTTCTTCTGCCCCTGATCTGCAATACTGCCTGTGAGAGACTAGACGCCTGTGTGTCCTGGAGGATGAGTCCACGTCTGTTCCCCAGGGCCCCATTGTGCTTGTACTTATGGGTTTAGAATATATTTAATTCTTGGAAGGGTTCTTCCCTCATTTCCCCTTCACTCTTCTTTTTCATTTGTTTTCCTTACTTACTTGCTCTCTTTTTCTCTGAGAGGTACAGTTTAGAGTAATATTTTTTCTTTTTTCTTTTCTTAAATCTTGTTGGGATTTTGATCATACTACCTTAAACCTACAAATTAACTTAAGAAGAACTGATGTGTTTATTAATAGTCTTTTTCCAGAAGCGTGTTAAATATCTACATTTACTTGTATCTTTTGTATCTCTTACATAATTTTGATCATTTTTAACTCATACTTGTTATATTTCTTGTAAAGCTTATTTCTTGATGGTTTATAATTCCATTTCTGCTTTTAAACGTTTGTTTTTTTCCTAACAGAATAGTGCTGATATTTGGAGAAATTGTTGGGTTTTGCTTATCTCTTATGCAGTGAGTGTGCCTATTCTACCAATGTTGAGGGGTTTCAGCATGCAACAACATCACTGACAGGCAGTCACGATATACATCATAACAGTAATTGCTACTGTTCATAATCGTTTATTGTATGCAAGGCAAATTATAACCACTGTCCATGGATCGCTTTGCTTACTCTTTACGACTTTACAAAGCAGATAAAGAAAGATAAAACAGTTAGATGAGGTCACATTTTCAGGAAGTGTGGAATTGAGATAGGAACCTGTGCCTGTCAGGTATCAAAGTCTTAGTATTCATAGGCAGTATGCCTAACTACCCTGCTTTCTTTAAGTTTTGCCTTTTATTACCACTTTATTCTTACTGCATCGGCCAGAACTTCTAGGACAGAGTTAAATAGTAATAGGGACAATACTTTTGTTCCTGTCTTTAATGGAAATACTTTAGTCATTTCTCTGTTATGTATGGTAAAATACTAAGGAATATAATTTTACGTCTGGGTTTTACAGTTTTTTATCAGACTTGTGTTTTGGCGTTTTATCAGATGTCTTTTGTGTTATCTCTTAATATGATTGTGTTTCTTCTGAATCCACCCGTTGATGTCATATACAGGGAGATTCTCTTACCATATTCCTAAAGAAAAGAACCATTTAGCTATGAAGCATGAGTGAAAGGGACAGAACTCCAGAAATCAGAATAAGTCTAAGGGTTTTTTGATAGTTTCTTTTTGTTTTCTCCTCCCAGCAATTTTGATTTCTCCACCCTCCGCTAGTTACCGTTTTTCTCTGTAGTTTCCAGAGTCCAATAGTGGAGAACTCTCGTCTTGTTTGCCACATCATGAACAAGTCTTCACTATGAGACAGTAACTGTCACAGGGTATCTCATCTTCCTCCCAAATCATAATTACTGTTATCTGCTACTTATCTTCTGGCCTACTGGTCCCAGTCTTCCCTGGCTTCAGATTGTTATGCTGTTTAAATCATGTTTTAATTCTAGTGTTTTTTACTTTCCCCTTCCTTTTTTTTTTCTTGAATTTCATTTTTAAAATTTTTTTATATAGCAGGTTCTTACTAGTTATCCATTTTATACATATTAGTATATATATATATGTCAATCCCAATCTCCCAATTCATCCCAACACCACCCCCGCCACTTCCCCCCTTGGTGTCCATACATTTGTTCTCTACATCTGTGTCTCTATTTCTGCCCTGCAGACCAGTTCATCTGTACCATTTTTCTAGGTTCCCCATATATGTGTTAATATACCATATTTGTTTTTCTCTTTCTGACTTAACTTCACTCTGTATGACAGTCTCTGGGTGCATCCACGTCTCTACAAAGGACCCAGTTTCGTTCCTTTTTTATGGCTGAGTAATATTCCCTTGTATATATGTACCACATCTTCTTTATGCATTTGTCTGTCGATGGGCATTTAGGTTGCTTCTATGACCTGGCCATTGTAAACAGTGCTGCAGTGAACATTGGGATGCATGTGTCTTTTTGAATTATGGTTTTCTCTGGGTATATGCCCAGTAGTGGGATTGCTGGATCATATGGTAATTCTATTTTTAGTTTTTTAAGGAACCTCCATACTGTTCTCCATAGTGGCTGTATTAATTTACATTCCCACCAACAGTGCAAGAGGGTTCCCTTTTCTCCAACCCTCTCCATCATTTATTGTTTATAGATTTTCTGATGATGCCCATTCTAACTGGTGTGAGGTGATACCTCATTGTGGTTTTGATTTACATTTCTCTAATAATTAGTGATGTTGTGCAGCTTTTCATTTGCTTCTTGGCCATCTGTATGTCTCCCTTGGAGAAATGTCTATTTAGGTCTTCTGCCCATTTTTGGATTGGGTTGTTTGTTTTTTTTAATGTTGAACTTCATGAGCTGTTTATATATTTTGGAGATTAATCCTTTGTCTGTGGATTTGTTTGCAAATATTTTCTCCCATTCTGAGGGTTGTCTTTTTGTCTTGTTTCTACTTTGCTTTGCAAAAGCTTTTAAGTTTCATTAGGACCCATTTGTTTACTTTTGTTTTTATTTCCATTACTCTACAAGGTGGATCAAAAAAGATCTTGCTGTGATTTATGTCAAAGTGTGTTCTTCCTATGTTTTCCTCTAAGAGTTTTATACTGTCCGGCCTAACATTTAGGTCTCTAATCCATCTTGAGTTTATTTTTATGCATGGTATTAGGGAGTGTTCTAATTTCATTCTTTTACATGTAGCTGTCCAGTTTTCCCAGCACCACTTATTGAGGAGGCTGTCTTTTCTCCTTTGTATATACTTGCCTCCTTTGTCATAGATTAGTTGACCATAGGTGTGTGGGTTTATTCCTGGGCTTTCCATCCTGTTCCATTGATCAATATTTCTCTTTTTGTGCCAGTACCATATTGTCTTGATTACTGTACCTTTGTAGTATAGTCTGAAGTCAGAGAGTCTGATTCTTCCAGTTTTGTTTATTTCCTCTCAAGACTGCTTTGGCTATTTGGGGTCTTTTGTGTCTCCATACAAATTTTAAGATTTTTTGTTCTAGTTCTGTAAAAAATGCAATTGGTAATTTGATAGGGATTGCATTGAATCTGTAGATTGCTTTGGGTAGTATAGTCATTTTAACAATTTTGATTCTTCCAATCCAAGAAAATGGTATATCTCTCCACCTATTTGTATCATCTTTCATTTCTTTCACCAGTGTCTTAGACTTTTCTGCATACAGGTCTTTTGTCTCCCTAGGTAGGTTTATTCCTAGGTATTTTATTCTTTTTGTTGCAGTGGTAAATGGGAAGGTTTCCTTAATATCTCTTTTAGATTTTTCATCATTAGTGTATAGGAATGCAAGAGATTTCTGTGCATTAATTTTGTATCCTGAAACTTTACCAAATTCATTGATGAGCTCTAGTAGTTTTCTGGTGGCATCTTTAGGATTCTCTATGTATAGTATCATGTCATCTGCCAACAGTGACAGTTTTACTTCTTCTTTTCCAATGTGTATTCCTTTTATTTTATTTCTTTTTCTTCTCTGATTGCCATGGCTAGCACTTCCAAAACTATGTTGAATCATAGTGGTGAGAGTGGACATCCTTGTCTTGTTCCTGATCTTAGAGGAAATGCTTTCAGTTTTTCACCATTGAGAGTGATGTTTGCTGTGGGTTTGTTGTACATGGCCTTTATTATGTTGAGGTAGGTTCCCTCTATGCCCACTTTCTGGAGATTTTTTATCATAAATGGGTGTTGAATTTTGTCAAAAGCTTTTTCTGCATCTATTGAGATGAACATATGGTTTTTATTCTTCAATTTGTTAATATGATGTATCACATTGATTCATTTGCATATATTGAAGAATCCTTGCATCCCTGGGATAAATCCCACTTGATCATGGTGTATGATCCTTTTAATATGTTGTTGGATTTTGTTTGCTAGTATTTTGTTGAGCATTTTTGCATCTGTAATCACCAGTGATATTGGTGTGGAATATTCCTCTTTTGTAGTGTCTTTGTCTGGTTTTTGTATCACAGTGATGGTGGCCTCGTAGAATGAGTTTGGGAGTGTTCCTTCCTCTGCAGTTTTCTGGAAGAGTTTGAGAAGGATGGCTGTTAGCTCTACTCTAAATGTTTGCTAGAATTCACCTGTGAAACCATCTGGTCCTGGACTTTTGTTCGTTGGATTTTTTTTTTTTTTCTTTTTGCGGTTACGTGGGCCTCTCTCTGTTGTGGCCTCTCCCGTTGCAGAGCACAGGCTCCAGACGCGCAGGCTCAGCGGCCACGGCCCACGGGCCCAGCCGCTCCATGGCATGTGAGATCCTCCCGGACCGGGGAACAAACCCATGTCCTCTGCATCAGCAGGTGGAATCCCAACCCCTGCGCCACCAGGGAAGCCCTATTGGAAGATTTTTAATCACAGTTTCAATTTCATTACTTGTGATTGGTCTGTTCATATTTTCTGTTTCTTCCTGGTTCAGTCTTGGAAGGTTATACCTTTCTAAGAATTTGTCCATTTCTTCCAGGTTGTCCATTTTATTGGCATAGAATTGCTTGTAGTAGTCTCTCAGGATGCTTTGTATATCTGTGGTGTCTGTTGGAACTTCTTCTTTTTCATTTCTAATTTTATTGACTTGAGTCCTCTCCCTCTTTTTCTTGATGGGTCTGGCTAATGGTTTATCAATTTTGTGTATCTTCTCAAAGAACCAGCTTTTAGTTTTATTGATCTTTGCTATTGTTTCCTTCATTTCTTTTTCATTTATTTCTGATCTGATCTTTATGACTTCTTCCCTTCTGCTAACTTTGGGTTTTGTTTGTTCTTCTTTCTCTAGTTCCTTTAGGTGTAAGGTTATAGATTGAGACTTTTTTTGTTTCTTGAGGTAGGCTTGTATTGCTATAAACTTCCCTCTTAGAACTGCTTTTGCTGTAACCCATAGGTTTTGAATTGTCGTGTTTTCGTTGTCATTTGTCTCTAGTTATTTTTTGGGTTTTTTTTGTTTTTTTTTCTAGTTATTTTTTGATTTCCTCTTTGATTTCTTCAGTGATCTCTTGGTTATTTAATAACGTATTGTTTAGCCTCCATGTGTTTGTGTTTTTTATGTTTTTTTCCCTGTAATTGATTTCTAATCTCATAGCGTTGTGTTCAGAAAAGATGCTTGATATGATTTCAGTTTTCTTAAATTTACTGAGGCTTGATTTGTGACCCAAGATGTGATCTATCCTGGAGAATGTTCCATGTGCACTTGAGAAGAAAGTGTAATCTGCTGTTTTTCGATGGAATGTCCTATAGATATCAATAAAACCTATCTGGTGTAATGTGTCATTTAAAGCTTGTGTTTCCTTATTAATTTTCTGTCTGGATGATCTGTCCATTGGTGTAAGTGAGGTGTTAAAGTCCCCCACTACTGTTGTGTTACTGTTGAGTTCCTCTTTTATAGCTGTTAGCAGTTGCCTTATTTATTGAGGTGCTCCTGTGTTGGGTGCGTATATATTTATAATTGTCATATCTACTTTGATTGATCCCTTGATCACTATGTAGTGTCCTTCCTTGTCTCTTGTAACATTCTTTATTTTAAAGTCTATTTTATGTGATACAAGTATTGCTACTCCAGCTTTCTTTTGATTTCCATTTGCATGGAATATCTTTTTCCATCCCCTCACTTTCAGTCTGTATGTGTCCCTAGTTCTGAAGTGGGTCTCTTGTTGACAGCATATAGATGGGTCTTGTTTTTGTATCCATTCAGTGAGCCTTGTCTTTTGGTTGGAGCATTTAATCCATTCACGTTTAAGGTAATTATTGATGTGTATGTTCCTATTACCATTTTCGTAATTGTTATGGTTTTTCTTTTTTGCGGTACGTGGGCCTCTCACTGTGTGGCCTCTCCTGTTGCGGAGCACAGGCTCCGGACGCACAGGCTCAGCGGCCATGGCTCACGGGCCCAACCTCTCCGTGACATGTGGGATCTTCCCCGGACCGGGGCACGAACCCATGTCCCCTGCATCGGCAGGCGGACTCTTAAACACTGCACCACTAGGGAAGCCCATGGGTTTGTTTTTGTAGGTCCTTTTCTTCTCTTATGTTTCCCAGTTAGAGAATTTCCTTTAGCATTTGTGGTAGAGCTCGTTTGGTAGTGCTGAGTTCTCTTAGCTTTTGCTTGTCTGTAAAGCTTTTGATTTCTCCATCAAATCTGAATGAGATCCTTGCTGGATAGAGTAATCTTGGTTGTAGGTTCTTCCCTTTCATCACTTTAAGTATATCATTCCACTCCCTTCTGGTTTGTAGAGTTTCTGCTGAGAAATCAGCTGTTAACCTTATGGGAGTTCCTTGTATGTTATTTGTCATTTTTCCCTTGTTGCTTTCAGTATTTTTTCTTTGTTTTTAATTTTTGTCAGTTTGATTACTGTGTGTCTCAGCGTGTTTCTCCTTGGGTTTATCCTGCCTGGCACTCTCTGCACTTTCTGGACTTGGGTGGCTATTTCATTTCCTGTGTTAGGGTGTGAGTATGAAATAATTGCTGTGCTAACTTATTGCCTCTTCTGTAAGAGAACGTTGTAGGAACCACATTTGTCAGAAGTAGAAATATCTCATCTTCATAGTCAGAGCTAGTAATTTGTCCTCTTAGCCAAATCCTTTCAAACTTACCTGATGTGGAAAAGAGGGTGAGCTTAGCTTTGGTGGCCTCTGTATAGTGGAGTGGGGAACAGTCTACTTTTGTTCTCTTGAGCCCAGGAAACAGAAACATTTCGTCCTTTGCTGATTTGCACAGTGGGGCAGTTTCTATCAGGGTGAATCAGTATGAAACTGCCTGTGTATCCTTTTAAATCAGCTTTCCTTGGGTTGAGCCTGCTGCTGTCATCCTTGTGTTCAGCTGCAGGATCGCAGTTGCAAGCTTTAAGGGCCATCAGTCCCTCCTAGTTTATAGTTTAGTCTTTAGTAATCCATTCTGACCGTCTGCATAGCACATGAAGGTGATTGTGAGAGGAAGGTAGCCATTAAATACAGTTAGGAGCTTATGCTTAGTGCAGAGTAGCCTTATTTTAAGAATGTGATCTGTTATGCAGAGCTGCACGGGGCCTCAGAGTATTTGATGACAGCAGCCTGTGTGGTGACACCCTGGAGTCTTAGAGGTGGGCCAGTGCTCTACGTCTGTCCCCTCGGGTGCCTGCAGAGGCCCTCACTGTGCTGCCTGTATATACACCTTGTATGGTTCCTTACACAAGGTGGAGCGGATGGCTGTGTCATCGTTCATGTTGTGGCTGGCACGTGGGACCCTGGAAGAGCACCTCGATCACTGGGAGATGTTTCCTTTTCTCCCAGTCACATAGGCACTGCTCACGTTCGTGATTTAGAACGTCACACTTCTAACAGCTCAAGTTAGTATATCTCAGAGAATGCAAGCATGAGCTTTGTCATTATATTTCTTTCCCAAAATCTGCCCTTGGCGGGTTGAAACATAGCCCACAAGCATGTTTAAACGCGGTCTGGAGCACATCTTGTAGGATGGTTTTCTAAAGTGCAGTTCCCCAAGCAGGCTTCCTTTCCATCGCTTGTTCCTCACTGGGCTGCCCATTGGGTGAGGTCGTGACCCCATCATCTAAGCTGTCACAGCCTGGTGCCCAGTCTGCACACTTCTTCGCATCAACTCAGGCGGCACGTTGGTGAAAGTCTGCACCTTGGTTAGGTCGGAGACTGTGTTTTGAATATGATGACTTCCTCTTTTATTGCATTTCACTCTTCGTTGTGTATTTCATGTCTGTGTTTTTCCCATTCTTCGGACACAGGCCTATAAGCTTCCCCCAGGGTGGACACACTGCCCCATCTTGGCTACCTCAGAATCTTCTCTCTTTAGTCTTGCCATCTAATCTCATCCATCTAAATAGACACATCCTGAGGTCACTTTGGAATCATGCTCTCTGAGCCAAGTCTCACTGGATATTAACAGAGTTCCAGAGATCTCTGAAATATATGTTTGACATCAAAGGATTCAAGAACATCAAAGAGAATCAGGATTCCACTTATGCCGAGGAATCCTCTAATGATCTTCCTAACATCAGGCTGGCTTTCCCCAAGCAGCAGGAGCAGAGGGTCCTCAGTTGGTGGAGGAGTGGAAGGGGAGCACCTCTGGAAGCACTGTTAGGTGTTATGTTCCAGCAAGTGTACTTTACAGACTGTGTCCAGTGGTGGTTTGGCTTTGAGCAGGTGCTCTGCATTCTATCATAAGACCTTTATTGCTGGGCAGCTGCACACGTGCACAGTAGCAATTCTGACTCCTCAGATGGCAGCTGGAGCCCAGCCTCTTCTGCCAGAGGCTGCCATAGACCTCATACACCCACCAGTACACTTGCAGGAGCAACCACATGCTTATAGTACAGTCCAGGAAAAGCTCCCTTATAAGTCTCGGCTCTCTAAGCCATGTAAAACCAGTGTAAATTTTTTAAAATTTTAATGGTAGATCTGTCTTAGATAGTTCTAAAGCGCACACAAATGACAGATTTTATGGCTATATTCCTGATAGATAATAGTAGTTCCTAATGCAGCACAACTTTGTATTTCCTCATGTTTTTCACAAAGGTTTTTACGGTGGCAACATTAATTAAACTGTGGCAGTGAGCCTGGCTTTTGAGGTGCAACAGGCAAGCAGCCCCCTTTCGTTTGGGAGAATTATTTCATTGTGTGCACTTTCGGAAAGACCGTCGAACAAGGTGCCCTGGCTTATCCCAGCTGAGGGACAGGCCGGTGATCTAAGGTGGACCAGCTGGACCTTCTCCAGGGCGTGAAGTTTGAGCAGGTTGGAAGTTGGAGTTGATTTAATCAAGCGAGAGAACCGGGTGAAGCCAGGAGTGAGCTTCTGCTGCCAGATCCATGCAGCTACCCCAGCTCCTGTTCTCTTCTCATGGAGGGCTTCCCTTTGCTTTGTGATCCGCCTACAGCTCTCTTCTCTCTTCTCCCCCCTCCCCTCCTCCCTTCCAACTCCATCCCCCCCCCATCTCCTTCCTCCAGAGTTAGTTTCTGTTGCTTTCAGCCAAAGAACCTTAACAGATTGATTGTGTATCGTGCTCTGCATGGGACCTGGCGAATAGCAGCAGCAGTGAGTTCACCGGGAATTCTGTGGCTCGTGCTGTGCAGAGCTGTGCACAGAGGACACATGCTGGAGTGGTGAGGACAGCGGCAGGCTGGGAGTCAGGAGACCTGGGTCTAGTCTCAGCTCTGCCAGTTAATTAGCCTGTTTGGGGGACTGCCTCAATGTTTGGGGGCCTTTATTGCCTCATCCATCTCTAATGTTGTTGTGTCTCAGTGTTGCCTTGAAAAATAACCTTCACAATGTAAGTACTTAGGTCCAGTTTAATCTACAAGAGTGGATAAAAGTTATTTTACCAAGTAATTGTTTGAACAGGAAGTCTAATTTAGCACAAGCTAGATGTATTATAGGGACTTATGTGTCTGTTCCTACTCTAACTCAGGAGTGGCTAACATGGTATTTCAGGTTGGGCTTAGCATTATTCCTCTCCCGGAAATGTTCATTAAAGGTTTGATTGTATGTATGTTGATGCATTTTTACCCAGTAAGACCACCTATCTTTAATTGGATTCGTAAGAGTATCCTTGATCTAACAAACAGTAAAAATCACTGCCTTAATTATTCTGATTCTTCGGCATGTATACCCAATTTTATAAATTTTTCTTTTTGGCACACTTAATGGTAAAAATTGTAGTACTAAATAGGACTTTAGAATGGAGAATGATTTTCATGTGTGATGATAGAGTTTTTCCACCCAAATGATAATGTTGCTTTTCCCAGGCAGCATATATGCTCATATTGTAAGTAAAACATACAAGGAAGATAGGTTCAGTTTTTTAAAACAGTAGCAGTGTATTTAGTAATCTAAAATTCAGTGAAAAATAGAATTAGGGAAATTCAGAGACTGTGTTTTGAGTACGAGTTTCTTTTTAATTGCGTTGAACTCTTTCTTGTGTATTTCATTTGTGTTCTGTCTTTGTCCTGTTCTTTAGACCTGCCGCATAGGCCTATAAAGCCTCCCCCAGGGTGGACACACTTACCCTGCTGGCTACCTGGGCATGTTCCTATTCTTAGACGTGCCTGCAAATGCATTACAGTAGTACTAGTTCAGAAAAAACATTCAGATACAAACACTTATATTTTTGGTCCTTCAAAGACAAGGCTTTGAGAAGTTAAATATGAATTTGCTAAAATTTGGCCAAGATGTATCTTTAGGCTACGTAAGATTATGTGTGAAGTTGCTCTGTACTCAAAATATTAAATCAGGGCACTGAATAATATTTTTCTAATGTACATTAAAATCTTACTAGTCATTCAGCATATAGAGATGAAATAGTATTTATATTTATACTTCAAGAGTAGCTAAACTTATAATTCCATGTATTTATAGACCTGGCCTCAGTATTTGGTGAAATTTTTCATTTTGTCATTAGGTGGCATTGCTGGTTAATTTTTCAGCAAATAGTAAACCTGACATAAAATAGAAGGAGTTTTACAGTGATAATTAAAAATCTTGTGGAGATATAAGCAGTATGGAAAAGTCTTAAATTTATTAACCTGGTGACAAAATAGCTATGGGGGGAAAAATTCTTCTAAAGCAATTTGTTTCTTAAACCTGACTTATGAAACTTCCAAGTCAGTGTTTTATTCCTAATGCAATTATTTTTTTTAAACTTTGAATTTTGAAGAACTGTTAGAATGAAGTAGGTATTCTAGACATAACCAGGTGATCAATTTGTAACAAAATTGGGTTATTTGTTTTTTGTTTTGAAGTTTTATGGTTTTTTCTTCTATGAAACTTTGTTTTGTTTTCTTAATTTAATTAATTTTTGTGTTGTTTTACCATATTCAGTCATCTTTCTGAATTAAGGGCTCAATCTAACGTTTTTTCTTTTGACAAATTTAAAGATACATTATTATCTTCTATCTCAAGGTCTGGTTAATACTGAATAGCATTAACGTTTCTGGCTAAAAATAATATATCCATGATGTTTACACAGAAGGCCCAAGTTCTCCTGTGCTAGTAAGTTACTGATGTTTGTTACCTTGGCTTATAAAGGTGTTACCACATCTCAGTAGTTACCCTGAATTACCCTTAATTTTTCAATAACTGAATTAGTTTTGTTATAAAGTATTTCTCAGAGTCAGTTGGGTGTTCTGTTTGTTTTTGTTCTCTGGTTTAGATTTCATATATCTTTCTTTGCTTGTTTGTTATCTCAGGTTCTTTTGCTATGTTTAGCTTAGCTGACTGGGGAGAGACTAGTACATGTTTGATTATAGAACATAAGCATTTCCTGATGGCTGCAGACGATCCTTCTTATAAAGGTGCCAATGACTTTCTTACACAGTGAATCAGATATCTTAGAGACTCTGTCTGTACCAGTCGTTAGCCATGTGTATGGCAGCGAGACAGATTTTAATATACTATGGAGTAGAATTTTAATGGCCATGTGTGAAACTTTTTCTTCATTAAGTTGCCTTTTGTTGATTAAAAGAAAAGACTTCCTTTCAAAGATGAGTAGCGTGCAGAGAATTTAACAGCGATAGTCCTGCTGACTGGATTTGATTGTCATTGGTCTCAGGCCCTGTTTAACTCATAGCACTTTATCAATGAGCAGACTTTTTTTCTGTTACTTTAGGTTTCTCTTAAGGTTGAGACTAATACAGGAATGTCTCTAATATATTTTACAACTTAAGACTATAAGGTCAAAATAAAGCGTTTTCAATCCTTTTATATGTGACTTTTGCCATTAACTAAGGACAAATTTGCTAAGTATTCCATAGAGGTTTTTAAATTCTTCTTAGGTCACATATCTCCAGTTTCAGAGAGTTGTGCCAGTGTCTTGTTTAAATTGTATAAGAATTATGTGTGTGTGTGTGTGGATAAACATTAAAAAGGACTATAAATAAATGAAGTGCAATTAGCCAGAGCAGGGGTATATGGGTGAATTTTTTTTTCTTTTATTAAGAGTTTCCTTAATGTTCTTATTCTAGGCAGCTGACCGGTGATTTTGGGAACGACTTTTGAGATAGTCTCTGTAAGCATCAATGAAAATTGTATCAGAGGCTGAGAAGGGAGGTTGGTGCTATTCTTGCTTCAGTGAAATTGGTTAAATTCATATTATCACTCTTGTTTATTCATACAATTAAATTACTCTCTTGATCACTTTTTTATCTTAGATTTTTAAAAATTTGTAATGTAAGGTATTTGTGTTTCAGGTTTCTGCTTCATACTGACTTCTATAAAACCTTTGCGTACGGTGCTGACACTTTCGTTTCTGATTCTGCACTGGTAGGAGGGTCTTGTTCTGTGCTCTACTCTAGAGATCAGAAACTTGCTCTGTGTAAACTTCATCTCCTCAGGGACTGAAACCGGATTCTGAGTGTTTAAGGCAAATAGCCCTATTTAATGGAAACTGATAAGTGTTTGCTGAGCTATAATAATTACTACTGTTTATTAGGCACACAGCTGTGCGCTTTACACATTTAATCCAGTGAGTACCGCATTCCCATCTTAGAGAGGTTTGGGGTCCAGAGAGGCTAAGAAGCACTGAGGGCAGGTGGGCCAGAGCTGTGGGCCCCTCCTGACTGTGTGCCCTCGCGGGGCTGTGTGCGGGGCTGCCCGACCTCACACTCTTTACCTGGTCTGGAGTTCCTTCTTCCCCAGAGCACTGAGCACACGTCTGCCCACTTTATTTCACTGCAGCATGCTGATTGATTTATCTGTTCCCTGTTCTCTTCTAGTTTATAATCCTTTCAGAGAAAGCACTTTGTCATCATTTTGGTTTTTCCTCCTTTTTTGAAAATTGCTTACTGCAATTAGTTCTGGCCTATTATATATTGGGTTTTTTCCTAACTTGCTTGAGCTATAACCCTCAAATAATTCTCAAATTCTCCAATTAGTCATTACCGATTTAAATAAAATGGCAGAGTTTGCACACCCAGATTAATTTGTTTTCTTCAAAATAATCATCTAGGGAAGTAACATACTTGTCCTAAAAATGCTGCTATTTGATCAGAGCCAACTGAAGTATGTTTATATTCCTCAGAATTTATACTTTTTTGAATATACTCTATGGTAATAAGACAATCAAAGTTTTAACACGTTTCTGTATAATTTTTCAGGTAGATAATACTCAGTTTTGTGAGCTCTAGATGTTTTTTTAAGTTATTTATAATAACATTAAATATCAGTATACTTCAACAGTGCTGAACTGTGGGATTAAAGCTATGTTTCCATCTTCCTCTTCTTTTTTTAATAAGGACTTTATTTTCTTTGGAGCATTTTTAGGTTCACCGCAGAATTGAAAGGACAGTGCAGAGATTTCCCATGTACCCCCTTGTCCCCGACATGCATACAGCCTCCCCCATTATCCACATCCCCCACTAGATGGTACATTTGTTACAGTGGATGGACCTGCATGGACACATCCTCACCGAAAGTTCATAGTTTACAGTACAGTTCATTGATAGTGTTGTGCCTTCTGTGGTTTGGAGGAATGTATAATGACATGTATCCATCATTATAGCATCATATATGGTGTCTTCAGGCCCTGCAAGCCCTCTGTGCTCTGCCTGCTCATCCCTCCCCCCCCCCGCCCACTCCTTCACCAGCCCCTGCGACCACTGATCTCTTTACTGTCTCTGTAGTTTTGCCTTTTTCAGAATGTCACATGGCTAGAAACTTAAAGGATGTAGCCTTTCAGACTGACTTCTCTCACTCCGGAATATGCATTTAGGGTTCCTCCTTGTGTTTGCATGGCTAGATACCTCATTTCTTTTTAGCACTGAATACTCTTCCATGTATGTACTGGTTTTTTAATCCATTCATCTTGGTTGCTTCCAAGTTTTGGCAATTATGAATAAAACTTCTGTAAACATCTGTGTGCAAGTTTCTGTGTAGATAGACATAAGATTCCAGCTCATCCTGAGTATACGCCAAGGAGCCCAATTGTGATTGTATGGAGTAAGAGTATATTCAGTTGTGTAGGAAACCACCAAACCGTCTTCCAGAGTGGCTGTGCCATTTTGCGTTCCCACCCATGTGCACTGAGAGTTCCTGTTGCTCCACATCGTTCAGCAGCTTTTGTTGTTGTCACTGCTGTGGGTTTTAGCCACCGTAGTAGGTGTGCAGTGGTGTTGCCTTGTTTTAACTTGCAGTTCCCTAATGGCATACGATGTGGAGCATCTTTTCATAGGCTTCATTGCCTTCTGTATCTTCTTTGGTGAGGTGTCTGTTCAGATCTTTTGCCCTTTTTTAAAAAAATTTATTTTATTTATGTTCGGCTGTGTTGGGTCTTCGTTGCTGTGCGGGGGCTTTCTCTAGTTGTGGCGAGCGGGGGCTACTCTTCGTTGTGGTGCGCAGGCTTCTCATTGCGGTGGCTTCTCTTGTGGAGCATGGGCTCTAGGTGCGTGGGCTTCAGGAGTTGTGGCACGTGGGCTCAGTAGTTGTTTGCTCATTTTTTAATTGGGTTGTTTTCATATTTTTGAGTTTTAAGGGTTTTTTGTGTATTTTGATTAACAGTCCTTTGTTTTTATTTCGTTTGTAAATATGTTCTCCCAGTCTGTGGCTTGTCTTCTCACTCTTTTGACAATGTCTTTCACAGAGCAGAAGTTTTTAATATTGATGAAACCAACTTATTAATTCTCTTTCATGGTTGTGCCCTTGGTGTTGTATCTAAAAAGTCATTGCCAAACCCAGGGTCACCTGGATTTTCTCCTATGTTATCTTCTAGGAGTTATTATAGTTTTGAGTTTTACACGTAGGTCTGTAATCAGTTGTGAGGTAATATTTGTGAAGGGCGTAAGGTTGTTTGTTTGCCTGTGGGTGTCCAGTTATTCCAGCACCACTCGTTGCTAAGAAGACTGTCCTTTCTCCATTGAATTGCCTTTGCTCCTTTGTTAAATGTTAGTTGACTCTATTTCTGGGCTCTGTTCTGTTCGGTTGATTTGTTTGCTCTACTTTCATTAGTATCACACTAGCTTGATTACTGTGGTTTCTCGTAAGTCTTGAAGTCAGGTAGTATCATTCCTCCAACTTAGCCCTCCTCCTTCAACACTGTGTTAGCTGTTTCCATCTCGTTTTGAGCAAAACAGTGTAAAGTGGTGTAAGTACAGAAAAGTAAATATTCGAATTGGATTACTATCTTATGCTTAGAAGATGCTCAATAAATATTGTGTTTGAAATATTGGTATTTACTCAACAGAAATTCTTGTTTACTGGTTTGAAGAAGAGATAGAAGTTGGGAGTGACTTGCTGCCACGTTCCTGTGAGCATGCTGCGAAATGCCATTTCCTTATATTTACTGAAAGTTCAGAACATTATTTCACATTGTTTACAGAGTCTAAATGTCAAGATAAAAGCAAAACCATATATGAATATAACAAATGGTATTTTTAGTGAAGTAAATCTTATTACCTATACTTTTCAATTCTTCCTTTCTTATTTATGTTGACATTTTTATAATCAGGGCTCTCATGTTGGGTAATTGATGTTCAGACTTTAAGATTGTGCCAAACTTGTAGAATTTGCAGGAGCATTTCTTTTTGAAGTATAAGATTAGTAAATAATCTTTTTTTCTTTTCGGCAAATTTTATAATGGATTAAAATTAGAGTAAGAGGACTAATGTTTAATCTTTTAGAAGGCTGTTTGTGAAACATTGTTAATGCAATGGAAAGGAGTTATTTAGTACCACATGACGCATGATTAGGTTTACATGTGAGGCCAGAGACGTTTCTCTGTGTCCGCTGATCTTTCCCCAGCACCTAGTACGTTGCCTTTTGCACAACAAAACTTGAGGAATGAAGAAAACTCCGTGTGGTTAGAGTATGTAGACAGTGACCTTATATACACCGTTTTACCTCTTCATGCAAATATGAATTCCCCAATGTACTTACATTCTTTGTTACAGTTGGTGGCCAAAGGAATAAAGAACTCTGATATGCCTCCACCTTCAGGACAGCAGGAAACAGGTGGCTCTCCATCAAAGCAACAGATGAGACCTGTTATTTCTGTGACTTCTGCTTTGAAAGAAGTGGGTATGGTAAGTTTTGTAAAATCTAGAACTCCTCAAAGTCAAAAGGTTATTAAAAGGATTAAGTTTAATGAAATTACATTAATTCCTAATGTCCCATTAGGTTTTTCTAGGGAAAAAATTACTTCTTAAGATTTTCACGTGTGGTTTACTCTGAATCTTGGAGCCTCACTGGTCTTAGGTTTCTATATCTAAGACCACCTGGTAGGTAAGAATATATTGAAATGATTCTCTTTTTTACTTTAAAAGACTATTGGACCAAAAAAACATATAGAAATGTATGAAAAACAATGCAGAAAACGTTTTTATACCCTAGCACTCACAATTAGCCAAGGTTCACTTTTTAAACAAATAATGTCTCTCTGGTACTTAATTAACTCTGGGAATAGTGTCCAGGACGTGTACATGTATTTAAAACTTTTTGGCATAGCAAATGTTAGAGGACTCAGCATAATTGCACTTAATTCATCAATTATTTCTTTAACCTTCTACTTTTGAATCTCTGTCATGTCATATGGATAGTAAAACAGAGAACTGTGGGCAAGTAACAAGTTTAAACTTGGAAGTATGTTTTGGGCATCTCTCTGAAATGTGAAAAACTCTGTTCTGAGTTTCAGGGAAAGGGGCTCATGGTGTAGAATTTCAGCCTAGAGCTCCGTAGGCAGAGGGGAGAGTCTGAGTCATATTACACATTACCCTGATTCTGTCCTTTCCTGGTCCTTGAAGTCTGCGCCTTTTATTTGTTGAATTTCACGAAATTTTTGCAGACAGCACTGACGTTATTGGCACACCAGTCTTTTACAGCCTTTGTGTTTATCTTGAAAATAAGATTGAGTGGGAAATACCAGCCTTGGTCACCCTCAAGGACTTGATATAGGAAGCCACTGTTGCTCAAGCAGGTGTAGTCTCTCTTCTCTCTGGTAACGAGCGTGTGCTGCGTTGTTCACTCCAACTTCAGATGCCCCTGTGCGGGCCCTTCCTGGTCCTCAATCTCACATCCCACGTAGCTGCTCACCTCTCTGGTCGTAGCGACTGCTAATGCCTGCCACTTTACTGGGTAAAATGCTCTTTGTCTGTTTTACATGTATTACTTTAAAACTGACCACTATTTAATAATACTTGAGGTAATCCATGTAACTAAATGGTTTTTCTTTATGTGTCTTCTTGCTAAATATCGCTTCCTTAAAACTTTGAGAACCGCTTTTCCTTGCCCTGAGTCTTCCAGATACCTTTGCTTTCGCAGTTTTCATAACTAGTAATTTCTTCTTTTCATATATTTACCAATTCTAGATCATCTAGATTACTCTGATTATACTAATCATAAAACAAAATTTATTTTATCTTTAGTACCAAGGACTCAGAACTCTTTATTTTTACTCTTTGCTTAGGGAGAAAAGCCAGTTCTCAATTATGTTTAGCAAGTAGTATGGCTTAATAAGAATATATGTACCTGAAACATAATGACAGCTTCAAAATAACACAGCCTGTCTTGAATTATTCATCCATCAAAACTTCCCTAACTCTGAGTATATGAATTAATTTTTAAAATTTCTACAGTAAATGTAAAATTACCAAGAATCAGGTGCCAAAGAGGAAGAGAATATAGTTAAATATGTGATCAAGCAATCCAAAAATATGACAAATAATTGAGAATTGGCTCTTCTAGTATATATTACCTCTATTAAATGATAATATGTAACTATTTCTCATTGCTGATAATGAAGAAAGCTGTGTTAACATTTTACAGGAATAAAAAGATTCACAAGGAGCATGAAATGTTAATGAAAACAAAAAGTAAAAATATCAAAAATTTTAAGGTGGACTTTTAAAATAACATTTTTTCTTACTCTGTCACTATCTGTGTTTAAAGGACAGAAGTTTGACTGATGCCCAAGAAACCTCAGAAGAAATGCAAAAGACTAACAGTGCTATTTCGGTAGGTGCAATTTTCAAATTTTCTCTCTCAATCATTTTACTTAATCGTATACCTATTAAAATACAACATTTTAACTGTTTCAGAGTAAGCGTGAAATACTACGTAGATTAAATCAAAATCTTAAAGCTCAAGAAGATGAAAATGGAAAGCAGAGTCACTCTGAAATGGGTGAAATAATTGTTCACGAAGACGCCAAAGAGCAGGAAAAAGAAAAATCGGTTTCATCGGATCGCAAGAAATGGGAGGCTGGAGGCCACCTGGTGATTCCTGTGGATGAATTGGCGCTGGACACGTCCTTCTCTGTGACTGAAAGTGCGTATGAGCATGCTCATGTCCTGATTGGTGCGGCCCGGCACGCTTAGAGGGGCTGAGAGAGGCTGGAAGGGTTTCTGAAACGTGGAGAAGACGATTCAGCTTTCACATGGCAAGGGTTTTCCACAACAGTCTGTAGTGTGAGAGCGGGAACTCACGGCGCACGTTTAGATTGTGTTACTGTACTTTAGGCCTTTCTCCCACGTTAGAGTCACCTGTTAGCAGGGGTAGTTCTTGGTGAGAATCAGAGTAGTGAACTTCAGCAAAGACTCAGAAGGTCCTGTCGGCATTGAGCAGGGGTGTCGAGAGGGTCTCACGCAGTGATCCCTTTGCGCAGTGATGATTCCTGAGCCCCTGCCCTTTTCTCGCATTGTTCCTGGCGCTGGAGGTGCAGCAGGGAACCAACAGACACATGTGCTCGTAGGGGGCTCACTTTCTAAAGGGCCGATCTGTCCAAGCTAAGTAAGTACAGTTCTACGTGTTTTCTGATGGACCGCTTTGGTAGAATTCTTTCTTGTGTTGGAGAAAAGTCCACAGGCTCCACAGCAAGCAGTTCTGTATTGAGTCCCACTACCTGCCACACACACTCCTGAGCAGTGAGGACACCACAGTGGTTGAGACGGACCCCCTCCCTGAGAGCAGAGTGCGTGTCAGGGCATTGGTCAGTCGCCAGGAGGTGGTTTCTGGATGGCGTGGCGTGCTGAGGGCTGAGACGCTTGAGATGCCATGAGCCCAGGACGCAGGGGAGAGCCTGGGACCCTGGGGAGCCGATGCAGCTAGCGCGGACCTGAAGGTGAGAATCCCCGAAGCCTCCGGTGAGCGGGCCCAGAGCACGGAGAAGCCGCAGCTGGAGCGGACCGTGCCTGCAGAGGGCTGTGTCCGCAGCCAGGTAGGAAATAGCTTAGGCTTTGCAGGCCGCGGGGACTGTGCTGCCGCTTCTCCACTCCGACACCGCTGCGCAGGAGCAGCAGCAGGCACTGTGCAGAGGCACTCGTCAGGCCGTGTTTCCAGGATGGTGTTTTTTTAGGGACACTGACATTGTGATTCCATAAAATTGGCTTTATAGCTTCTTTCTTCTCTCCAACTTCCTCTTTCTCCTTTGCTGTCTAGAGTGCTCATGATTGCTTCCTGGGGTGTTTTTATAACAACTGTCTTAGAATCCTTGTTAGATCACTCTCGCATCTGTGTTACATTGCTGTCGGCTGCTAGTAGCCACCTCCCGAGAGAGTTAGGATTTTCCTGGTTCTTCTGCTGAGTAATTTTGACTTATACCCTAGACATTCTGAATATTCTCTTACAAGGCTCTGGGTCTTGTTTACATCTGATGGAGAACATTGATAGTTTTGCAGTTGGCCCAGTTAGAGTCAGGTCCTGAGTTCCCATCTGCCTTCTGTGGCCTGTGCTTTCAGTATCGGCTCCTTTTTCAGAGCCCGGCAGTGCTGCTTTGACCTGTCCAGCTGTGTACCACGTGGTGACTGGTCTGGGACCTGGGTGTTCCTCAGTCTGCTGGCTCAGTTTTCAGTCTTTGATACACAACACAGGATCAGATCCACGTGTGCACAGGAGGTGAGCTCAGGTAATAGCAGTCAACTTCAGGAGGTTGCCTTCTGGAGTTCCTTTGTCTGCACTGTCTCCCCGGTGTTTTCTGTCTCTGGTCCTCTGGTCAGAAAGCTGAGGCTCTGGTTACCTCACTCTGCCCTGTGCTTGGAACAGGGTGGCCAAGAGCCGGAGGAAACAGCCCTGCTGTCTGGGTACCACGTCTCCACCAAACAGGACAGAAGCATCCTCTCCCCAGCTTTACGGGCTCTGGGTTCTGATTACCCGTGGCAGCGCATGGGGGCTGGAAAGGAGGCAGCGGAGGGAAGAGCGAGAGATCTCACCCTCTCTCTCTCTCCAGGCGTCAGGGTTCCCCGGCGTGGCCCTTGAGACAGAGTGGAAGGCCCCTCCTAGAGCTTCCTCTGTCCTCAGCCCAGGGCCCTCCCGTGGGTTCCTGACTGGGGAAAACGGGAGGGGATGGAGTGTACCGCGTGCTGGGGGCGCTTTGAGGTTCTGTCTTCTTCGCCCCTCCAGCTGCTGGCTGCTGCTCAGCGTCCTGTGCAGCTGCTCCTGTGCGGGTCCTGGTCCTGAGAACTGTGTCAGTGGGGGCACAGCTGACGCATGCTTAGTACTCCGTCTTCCCAGGAGTCAGAACTCCCATTATCCTTTAGACGTGTAAATACTAAGAAAAAAAGCGTTTATTGTACTTATCCATGTAGTTACCGTTTCTGCTGTTCTTAATTTCTTTGTTTAGATTTATGTATCCATGGTATCACCTTCCTTCTTTTAACATTGCTTGCAATGCAGGTGATAGATTCTTTCAACTTTTGTATATTGAAGAGTATTTTTACTTAATTTTATACCTTATTTTAAAATTAATATAGATTTAATTATATTATTTTATAAGGTATAATTTAAATTTTTCAAATTTAAAAATTGTATACCTTAACTTTTAAAAGATGTCTTCTCTGGGTATAGAGTTCTAGGTTGGCAGTGTCATTTTTGAGTGCTTTAACGATGTTTCTCTGTCGTCCTTTTAATCGCGTTGGTCCCGACAAGAAATCAGATTTATCTTTGTTTCTCTCTCCATAACATGCTGTTGTTCTCTGACTGCTTTTAAGGCTTGTGTTTATCACTGGTTTTGAGCCGTTTGACTGTGAAGTACCTTTACCACAGTTTTCTTCATGTTTCTTTTCCTTGGGCTTCACTGAGCATCTTGGGTCTGTGGTTTATCATTTTCATCAGATTGGAAACGTCTTTTCCAATATTTCTTCAGGTATTTTCCTGTGCTGCCTCCCGGTCCTCTGGGGGCTGCAGCCTCACGTGTATCAAGTTGTCCCATAGTTCACTGATGTGCTTTTCATTGTTTACGATTCTGTTGTTTCCTGTGCCTTTCATTCTGGATAGTTTCAAATTCACTTGTTTTTTTCTGCATTGCCTAATCTAGTATTAATCCCATCCAATGTATTTTTCATCTCAGATATTGTGGGTTTCGTCTCTAGAAGTTCGATTTGGGTTTAAGTATCTGCCATGTCTGTACTAAACGTTTTGATCATATGGAATACAGTTATAAAAACTTTATTAGTGTGCTTGTGTGAGAATACTAATGTCTGTCTCCATTCTGAGTCCATTTTCATTGATTAATTTTTCTCCTTATTGTGCGTCATATTCTTCTGCTTCTTTGCGTGATTGGCAATTTTTGATTGGATGCCAGACATTGTGAATTTTACCTTGATGGGTGCTAGGTTTTTTTGTGTTTCTGTAATTATTCTGGAGCTTTGTTCTGGAATGCAGTTAAGTTAGTTGGCCTCAGTTTGATTCGTTTGTGTCTGTTTTTAAGATTTGTTAGGTGAGATCAGGGCCGCATTTAACTTGAGTGCAAATTCTTCCTAGCACAGAGGGAAAGCCCTTCTGAGTGTCCAGTCACCACGAATTATGATATTTTCCAGTCTGGCTGCTGGGAACAAGCAGTGTTTCACGTCCTGTATTCCCTGTAGTCTCTCGGGTGGTTCTTTTCCTACCTGAGGTCGTTTCTTCACACATTGCTCCCTTCAGTGCTCTGCTGAATACTCAAGCTACCTTCTGGAAGTCTCTGGACTTCTTTTTCTTCTGCCTTAGTCTCCCAAGGGTCAGTCCCAGCTCTGTCGCCAGAACTCAGGGAATCTGCTGGGCTCTGCCTGGGTCCCCCTCCTGAGCTGCAGCTGGAAACTCCCAAGGCAGCAGGAGGGGCCGTCACAGGAGTTGTCTTGTTTGCTTCTCTTCTCCCAGGATCCATGTTCTTACCTCTTCTTATCTTACTTCTTGTCCATTGTCTTGAGACGGTGTTTTATATATTTTGTCCAGTTGTTTTGGTTATCCAGGCAATAGCATAACTCTGGTCACCCTGTTCTATCTTACTGAGAGTGGACGTACTTGAGACCAGTTTTTAGAGGCTGTTGCACTCACCTAGACAGAAACTGAAGACCTTAACTGAGAGATAATAAAAGCGGACATGTGTAAGAGATTCTCGAGGACAGACTTGTGAGGGCTTCACGGGAAACTATTCTACAAGTTTGTCAGGGCAAAAGCTTTGATGAGCAGATGAGGAAGCATCAGAATTAGGAAAACTGAGCGTGTGCTATGGATTTACAAGAAAAAGAGACAGCAGCAAGACAAGGGCTAGAATATCTGCACTGAGTTTGTCGGTAGAGGCATGGTGACCTTGATGAAAGCAGCGTTGCTACAGGGCTGGGGGCAGAAACCGAATCCAGGGATTAAGGAGCGCAGGAAGGAGGAGCCTCTTCCAGAAGCTAAGCTGTGAGGAGAAGAGAGACGAGGGTGGTGCCGGGTGGTGGAACCTTACAGAACAGAGCTTTGAGGATAAAAGTGCATCCCCGCACCCATTTTAGTACCTGTCTGACCTCGGTCGCAGTGCACATTGGAACCCAGCGTCCCTTCCGGTGCCTGCGCCGGCGCCCCGTGGCCCCCCTGCCTCTCGCTCTGTCCCTTCTGCCTTTGTGAGGCTCCCTTCCCGCCGCTGGCGCCCAGCCACTCTTTGTACTTCACAGCCCTCCTCCCCTCTCCTCTTTCCCAGGCCCTTTGCACGGCGGCCTCCTTTTCTTCATTCGGACCCTGTTGTTCCACTGCCCCCATTTCTGAAGCCCTCCTTGTAGCAGAGCTCTTCACAGTATTGTCTGTGTACAGCCGGGTGCTGGCTCCACACTTTTCCCCCACCCGCTTCACCCCGTTTCCCACCCACCCCCTTTAGATTGCTTTGGCACCTTTATCCAACACCACGTGGCTGTAAGTTATGGGTTGGTTCTGGGTTCTTTACCCTTCTTAACTATCCTTTTAAAAATTGTTCCTTATTGGTAATCATTGTCCCTGAACAAAACTGAAATTACCTGCTAATCTGCAGATATTTACTTTCATGGACTAGTACACAAAAAATTGTATTAACATGTATTTGGTCACCTTTGAAAGTTTATATGACGTACACTGTATAATGATATCCTGTCTATTACTGCTAGGTGCCTATATGCTTCATGTATTATTATCAAATGTTCTAAAGACTCAAACTTCAGTAGGTCCTTTTCTGGCTTTTGCTTTGGCAAATTTTAGTAAAAAGGTTTACCCCAAATTATTATTGTCAAAAAGAAAGTGTCAGTTGCCTACGTACGATAAATAAGGTAAAAAAATTTTCTTAGAAATACTTTTCTCTACTTTTAATCCATATGCACATTTACTTTAGGATATTTTTTCTATTCTCTTCAGTGAAATTTATAGAAGCAAAATATTAATTTATATTTTATCTATTTTTGTACTCCCCCAAGTTATTCTTAATTATCTTAGGTTTTAAAAAAAATTTTTCTCAAATAAAAACTTTACAGAAACATAATTTATGTTTTTTCCATTTTTATATTCCCTAAAACTAGAGTTTAATTCATAAGTGTTTTTTATATTCCCTGAAACTAGAGTTTAATTCATAAGTGTTTTAAAAGGCAACTTTAGATGTATTTATTATTAGTAGTATTAGTTGCTTTTGGTTTTTTTTCCTATCATTTATTATTCATTCCCTGAAAGTCCTTTTTTTGGGTTTGGTTTTGTTTTTTTATGTTGATGACTATTTATTATTTTTTTAATTTAATTTTTATTTGATATTGGAATATAGTTGATTTACAATGTTCTGTTAGTTTCAGATGTACAGCAAAGTGAATCAGTTGTACATATGCGTATATCTGCTTTTTTTAAGATTCTTTTCCTATATGGGTCTTTACAGAGTATTGAGTAGAGTTCCCTGTGCTGTACTGCAGGCCCTTGTTGTTTACCTATTTTATATATAGTAGTGTGTTTATGTTACTCCCAAACTACTAATTTATCCCTCCCCCACCACCTTTCCCTTTTGGTAACCATAAGTTTGTTCTTGAAGTCTGTAAGTCTGTTTCTGTTTTGTAAATAAGTTCATTTGTACCATTGTTTTAGGTTCCACATGTAAGTGATATCATATGATATTTGTCTTTCTCTATCTGACTTCACTTAGTTTGATAATCTGTAGGTCCATTTTTAAGCACCATCGTTATATTTTTTGTGTGAAGTAACCTTTTTTTCCTGTGAAGCACTCAGTTGGATAGAAGATCTTAAATCTGCCTTAAGATATTTTTTTTTATCTTTTTCTTCTAGAACATACAGTGGGAGAGGTTATTAAATTAGATCCTGGCGGATCTCCAAGAAAAGTCTGGGGAAAAAGTCCTACAGATTCTGTTCTAAAGGTACTTGGAGAAGCTGAACTACAACTTCAGACAGAACTATTGGAAAATACAACTATTAGAAGTGGTAAGCAGAGAAACTAGTTGTTTTTCTATACTAGAAATAATATTAAAAATGGAATTGTATTTTTAAAGATGTTTTAAATGAATTGTTTGTAATAGACTACCTTTTGTTATAATAATTTCCTAGTTAGCTGGAGAATGATTGCATTTTCTGGGGAGTTGTCTCAAATGGTAGTCTTGAGTTTTGATCTGAAGTAACTTGGGTGGGGTCTAAAAATAAAGGAAGAGGAAATGTATATGAGAGAGGGGGAGCCGGAAAAATAGAGCAGTCAGAATGCTGTTTCACATGAAGAAAGATGGAGTAGCAGTGCATTGAGATGAGTGGTGTATGTTTAATGGGGATTCAGGAGTCGAGTGGACTGAAGGACTAAAAGATATTGTCGTAGGTACGGCAGGCGTTATCCTAGGCCTGGGGGGATGAGTTGTTGTGAGGCAAGAGGAACACGCTTGTGGTCCATGAGTGTGGTGGGTCTCAGTGTTACAGCTACACAAAGAGGAGAGTGCTCCTGTTATCAAACAAGTGTTTTAGGAGTTAACAGCTTATTCACACCAAGAGGGAGTCGAAGATGGAAGTTGTGTCAAGGCTTGAATGTGTGTGTATTTCACTTTTCTGTGGGTTTATGCTCACTCCCACCCTCACTTCCTTTTTATCTGCCTCTCCTTAAAGCTTGGAGTGAAACTTATATCCAAAACTGACAGAAGAATAACCTGGGAGGGGAAGCTACTCACACTGTGTAAAAAGGAATTAGCCAGATGCTGACAATTAGCTACGGAAATGAACCTACATACTTATTGCATAAGTAGCAAAAGTAGGTTGTTCTTTCCTTATTAAGAGTGAGCCTCCCAGCCACTAATCATTATAGCATTTTTTTAATATTAAAGGGAGAAAAACCAATTTGAACAAAGTATATAAAACCATTTGTTTGAAAAAAGGGCAAGTACATGAGTGTGTATATTTGTAATCAGTTTGTTCACACTCTTGGGTCTGGAAATTGTGCTGTTGATGCCAAATAACAATCACAACCAAAAATAGAATAGTAGTAACAAATTCCTACACCTCAATATGAGCCTTTTCTCAAATGCTTCCAGGCGTTATTTAGAAAGAAGTACCTCCAGGCTAAAACATTTCAAAAATAATAAAAATTTCAGATTATTTGGTAGTCTAAAAGTCCTAAATATGTTCAGTCCCATTAGAACTATTACATTTAAATTCAGATTCCTCTTATGTAAAATTTTTATTGCTTAAATAAATGTAATAATGGTAAGAGTTAGGCAGTGGGAAAGCAGGACTTTCCTTCTCCATAGAAATAGTCCATCTACATAGAATTGGAACTGAATTTTTTTTTTATGATTTTTCTTTTTAAAAAATCATATTTACCAACTATTGAATACTTATTAGCTGTGCATACTATTATGTGTTTGGTGGTAAAGCTACAAAGAGTAAAAGATGGTCGTTGCTCTCAGAAGGCAGACACAAATCATAACAAATAAAGGGTAATATTGCATGAAAAGGGCAAGAATAGAAGTACCCACAAAGTTAAGAGGTAGTGCAGAGATGTTTATGAAATTGACTTTATCTGTGAGAGTGGAAGGCTTCCAGGCGCTGTCATCTGCCGTCTGTAAAATTTTTCTTCTAACTACATTTACTTACAAGAATATGCTCTGTGCTGAGATTTTAAGACAAAGAAGTTGCACTTGTTAGCATCACGGAGATCACATGTGGCAGAGTGTGTGGCAGAGGTGTCGCCTATGAAACGGTGTGGGCCCACAGCTGAGGAGGCTCTGGGTTGTCAGCACTGTTCTGTGTCATTGATGGTGCTGGGCTTTCTGGGTCAGGGAAAGCCACAGAGAGAGCAGGTGCTTTTGAGCTGGGCCAAAGATACAAAAGAGCCCACTGGGTAGTTAGGGGAGAGGACGAAATTCTAGGCAATTTGCAAAGATGCAAAGGTTTCGTTAACGTGTGTGAGAGCCATCTTCATGTGGTGGAAAGAAAGTTTTGGTTTCATCACTTGCCAGCAACCATGGGGCAAATTCCTCTGACTTTGACTTCCAAGTGCTCGGTGTGTAGAGTGGAAACACTGCCATCCAGGACTGTTTTGTGGATTAAATGACAAACAGGATGGACTTGTGTTGTCTTTAGTCTTCCAATCCTTATGTCAATGTCTCTTTCATCATTTTGATTGTTGAAGCTCTTTTGTGATAGATTCCTTAGGAGGAGCTCATGTGAACAATGCAGCCAAAGATTTTGCATGTTCATAAGTTTGTGTGAAGACTTTCTTCTTGAAGGTAGGTTTGGCTAAATATAAATCCTTGACTTACATTTCCTTTCCTTGAGTGTCTTTAATGGATAACAGTGTTGTATTGTGACATAAGGCATAGCTGTCAGGAAGTCTGGTGACAATCTTACTTTCTTTTCCTTTTAAATGACTTGGTCTTTTTGTTTGGATACTCAAAGGGTATCTTTTTCCTTAAAATTCAACTTCTTAAAATATATTTTGTTGTTGGGTTTTTGTTTTTGTTTTTTTAGTACATGATTGGTTGGTTTCTTTTCATAGACTTTTGTTTTAGAGTATTTTGGGGTTCACAGCAAAATTCAGCAGCAAGTACAGAGAGTTCCCATATACCCCCTTCTTCCACACATGCAGAGCCTCCCTAACCATCACTCCCCACCAAGAGTGGTGCATGTGTCACAGTTGATGAATTGACACCGACACATTATTATCACCCTAATCCATAGTGTACCTTAGGGGTTTAGTCTTGCTGTTGTACTTTCTGTGGAGTTTGACAAATATTTACTGACCTTTATCCACCATTTCAGTATCATACAGAACAGTTTCCTGTCCTAAAAAATCCCTGTGTTCTACCTGACTATCCCTTCCTTCTCCCAACCTCCTAGCAACCATTGATCATTATACTGTCTCCATAGTTCTGCCTTTTCCAGAATGTCATATGGTTGGAATCAGACAGTGTGTAGCCTTTTCAGACTGACTTCTATCACTTAGCAGTATGCATTTAAGTTTTCTCCATGCCTTTTCCTGGCTTGACAGCTCATTTCTTTTTAGTGCCGAATAATATTCCATTGTATAGATATACCACAGTTTGTCAATAAAGGTTATTTAATAGGTTGTTCACCTATTGAATAATATCTTGGTTGTTTCCAGGTTTTGGCAATTATGAATAAAACTGCTGTAAACATCTGTGTTCAGGTTCCTGGGTAGACATAAGATTCCAACTCATCCTGAGTATATGCCAAGGAGCCCAATTGTGATTGTATGGAGTAAGAGTATATTTAGTTGTGTAAGAAACCACCAGACTGTCTTCCAAAGTGGCTGTGCCATTTTGCATTCCCACCCATGGGGACTGAGAGTTCCTGTTGCTCCACATCATTCAGCAGCATTTGTTGTTGTCACTGCTGTGGGTTTTAGCCACCATAGTAGGTGTGCAGTGGTGTTGCCTTGTTTTAATTTGCAGTTCCCTAATGGCATACGATGTGGAGCATCTTTTCATAGGCTTCATTGCCTTCTGTATCTTCTTTGGTGAGGTGGCTGTTCAGATCTTTGATGCATTTTTCAATTTGGTTTGTTTTTGTTTGGGTTTGATTTTTTAATTCTTTTTGGTAACTCTGTAAGGTGATGGATTTTTTTTAATATAAATTTATTTATGTACTTATTTATTTTTGGCTCCGTTGGGTCTTTGTTGCTGCACGCAGGCTTTCTCTTGTTGCGGCGAGTGGGGGCTACCCTTCATTGTGGTGGGTGGGCTTCTCATTGCGGTGGCTTCTCTTGTTGCAGAGCTTGGGCTCTAGGCATGTGGGCTTCAGTAGTTGTGGCTCACGGGCTCCAGAGTGCAGACTCAGCAGTTGTGGCGCACAGGTTTAGTTGCTCCGTGGCATGTGGCATCCTCCTGGACCATGGCTCAAACCTATGTCCCCTGCACTGGCAGGTGGATTCCCAACCACTGCACCACCAGGGACGTCCTGGGTTGTTTTCTTATTTTTGTTCTGAGAGTTTTTTATGTATTTTGGTTAACAGTCCTTTGTTTTTATTTCATTTGTAAATACGTTCTCCCAGTCTGCGGCTTGTCTTCTCATTCTTCTAACAGTGTCTTTCACAGAGCAAAAGTTTTTTAAGCTAAATGAAATTAGCTTATTAAATGTCTTTCATGGATTATTATGCCTTTGGTGTTGTATCTAAAACGTCATTGCCAAACCCAAGGTCACCTGGATTTTCTCCTATGTTATCTTCTAGGAGTTTTATAGTTTTGAGTTTTACATTTAGGTCTGTAATCAATTGTGAGTTAATATTTGTGATAAGTGTAAAGTTGTTTATTTGCCTGTGGATGTCCAGCTGTTTCAGCACCATTTGTTGCTAAGAAGACTGTCCTTTCTCCTTTGAATTGCCTTTGCTCCTTTGTTAAATGTTAGTTGACTGTACTTCTGGGCTCTCTGCTTGTTCCATTGATTTGTTTGCTGTTCTTTCATTAGTATCACACTATCTTGATTACTGTAGCTTTTAGTAAGTCTTGAAGTTGGGAAGTGTTACTTCTCCAGCTTTGTTTTTCTCCTTCCATGCTTGTTGACTAATCTGGATCTTTGCATCTTTATGTAAACTTCAGAATCAGTTTGTCGATATCCACATAATAACTTGCTGGGATTTTAATTGGAATTGCATTGAATCCATGTATCAAGTCAGGAAGAACTGGCATCTTGACAGTATTGAGTCTTCCTATCCGTGAACATGGAATATGTCTTCATTTGCTTAGTTATTCTTTGATCTTTTTCATTAGAGTTTTGTAGTTTCTTCATCATGGTGTGTTTTTTAATATGCAGTTTCCAGTCTTTTTTAGGAAAGTATTCTTGAATTATAGTTTTTTGAGTTCTTTATTCTGTTCCTTAAGTCTACTTCAGGGACTTCTAGGTATATTTTGGATTTTTTTTTTTTTTTTTTTTTTTTTTTTTCC
>NW_006785319.1:3633633-3695578 GCF_000442215.2 Lipotes vexillifer
TCTCACTGTTGTGGCCTCTCCTGTTGCGGAGCACAGGCTCCGGACGCGCAGGCTCAGCGGCCATGGCTCACGGGCCCAGTCGCTCCGCGGCACATGGGATCTTCCCAGACTGGGGCACAAACCCATGTCCCCTGCATCGGCAGGCGGACTCTCAACCACTGCACCACCAGGGAAGCTCCTCTTGAATCCTTTTTGTCAATTATTTTCTTTAATTAAAATTTTTTTCTCCTATTTACCTTACATATTTCTTGAGGCATTGTGTGTTTTGCTTATATGATCTTGTGTTTTTTCTAGAATATTTATTTTTCACATTTTTTCCTTCTTTTCTAATCTTTCCTGAGCTCTATCAACTGCCTCATTTCAGTTTCTTTTCTCACTGTAATTGTATTATATTGTAATTTATATTTTTTTGTTGTTCTCTTATATCTTCTACCATGTTCCTAGTTTTTCTATTTGATTTTTGAGTAGTAGGTTATAATTTTAATTTGTTTCATGGATTTTTATTATCTCTGGCCCACAGAGGACACTTGGCATTGTCTGGAGACTTTTTGGTTGTCACTGATAAGGTTACTACAGGTATCTAGTGGGGAGAGGCCAAGCAGAGTGCATATTGTAACAAGTGTTCTCCCAAAACAAAGACTTATCTGACCCAATAGTGCCAAAGTTGGGAAACACATCTATGAGGACACTATTCTACTTCTTCTTCCTTTTTTAAAAATAATTAATTAATTTGGTTGCATGGGCTCTTAGTTGCAGCAGGCCGGCTCCTTAGTTGTAGCTCCAGGGCTCCTTAGTTGCGGCATGTGAACTCTTAGTTGAGGCATGCATGTGGGATCTAGTTCCCTGACCAGGGATCGAACCCTGGCCCCCTGCATTGGGAGCACAGAGTCTTATCCACTGTGCCACCAGAGAAGTCCCCCTATTCTTATTCTTTTTTTTTTCTGACAGTAACTTTGTATAGAATTTAACAGTGATCCTTTTATGTTACTTATTTTCATGTGAAATTAGATTTGCTAAAATTTTAGAAAGGAAGAGTGGGTGAAAGTAGCTTTTCTAACTTCATAACTTGAGCTTCCTCTTCTGTTATTTTTATGACATGTTTAAAAACCATGGCCTCGTAGAGTCTGAGCTCTTCTGTCTTTGCTCCTTTCCCCCTCTTTTCTCTGTCCTTTGTTTCTGTTATCCCTGCACAGATCAATTTGGATTTTCTTTCCAGCGATTTCTCCTGAATGTGGGGCTTTGATCTCTAAGGGAGCTTCAGGTGGTTAGTTTCAAGAATTCTTAGGAGCAGACTGCCCCACACTTTTTGACTTCTCCACTGGTCCTTCCTTTTAAATGAAAATTGGAATGTGTAAAAACACTTCCTGTTTTGGCTCCTCTCCTTAAATTGGCCCATTGTGCTTGCCTGTGAATACTTGCTGGCTTTTTGGGGTTCTCCTGATCGGGTGCCCCATTGTTTCCCTCTGCTTTCATTTGCACAGATGCTATTGCCACCTGAGTCTGGAGCTGACTGTCCCTGATTTGTCCCTGTTCACATGTGTTTTGGGGGTTGTGAGGTCACCTAGATTTGCTTTAGATGTTATTTGTGGGTGTTTGGTTCTCTTGGTTTTGTCTGTTTTGTGGAGGGGTTCAGGGAAATTTAAAAAATAAAACAAAAAAACTATGTTCTTTGCTATCTTGCCAGAATTTCTCTATTTGGCTTTAAATATATATATATATATATATATATATATTTACATCTTTATTAAAGTATAATTGCTTTACAATGGTGTGCTAGTTTCTGCTTTGTAACAAAGTGAATCAGTTATACATATACGTATGTTCCCATATCTCTTGGCTTTAAATATTTAAGCCATGGAGGATGTTCTCTAAAAATTTTTGTTGAATTTGACTATTCTTCCCTTCTTAACATGTAACACCTATACTCTCTACCCAAGAAAATAATTCATGAGGGAAGTTTGCCTATAATTTTCCTTTTTTGTGAAGTGCTTATAGTGGTTTGGAATTAAGGTTTTCCTGACTTATGAAACAAGGTGGGAAATGTCGACTGAAAAAAAAAAAAGCACAACCTAAAAGTTGAGAATTATGTTTTATTTGGTGAACCAAACTGAGGACTTAAACCCAGGACACAGCATCTCAGACAGCTCCGAGGGGCTGCTCCAAAGAGGTAATGGGGGAGCTAGGATATATAGGGGGTTTTGCAACAAACACCAGGTAGTCAGAACTTCAAAAGATTGCTGTTAATTCGAGAAAACCAGACATCTCAAGTTAAGGAATTAATAAGCACTCTTCTATGTATGGGAGGATGCAAGAGTCTGGGCTCACTGAAATAATTATTTTTGATATTTACCCTTCAATATGCACCTCAGCTGTGTGGGGCCAGAATCCTGTGTTTTCTCATGCTGAGTCCCCTCAGGGTGCACCATTGGGGAGGGGGGCGGAGGGGGTTGGGGAGTGGCTGCAGCAGTGACTTTTTGATGGGGGGAGTATCCTGTTTCTATCCTGAGTCTCCTCAGGGCTCACCTTTGGGGCAGCTGTAATGTGATGGCTTACCTTGTTTATTGATATGGCAGGCAGCATTTATTATTGACAGAAACATTCCCATTTTGACTATATTCTGGAAAACTTTGTGAAAGATTAGTATTATTTTTTCCTTAAGTATTTGGAAGAATTCACCTGTGAAGCCATCTGGACTTGGTGTTTTCTCTGTGGGAAGATTTAAATCATAAACTTAATTTATGTTGTGATTTCTTTTGTGTCGGTGGACCATTTGCAAGTGTTTTGCATTTAATTTCCTAACATTTTGGGGGTTTTCTAGTTATCTTTCTGTTGCTTTGTAGCCTGTGTTGTGGTTACAGAACATCATAGTGTACATGATTTCAGTCCTTTGAAATGTTTGGTACTTGCTTTCTTGCCCAACTTACGGTCTCTTTTGTAAAAGTTTCATATGCATTTGAAAGGAATATGTATTTCACAGTTACTGTATTTATGTGTGTATTGGGTTGGCCAAAAATTGCCTTTGGTTTTTACATAAAAATGAAAGACACATTTTTCATTTTCGCCAAGAGTTTTATTGAATAACCTATTCACCCTTTTGTTCCACTACCTTCTGCCGTTTTTAAGGCAACTTCATAATTCCATGTTCCCAAAACTTTTTATCTTTTTGAGCAAAGGACTGTTCCAGGTGCCTTTTACAGTTTTCCAGGGAATTGAATTTTTTCCATTAAGAGAATTCTGTAAAGACCGAAATAAATGTAAATCCGAAGGTGCAGTGCCTGGTGAATACGGTGGATGAATGAGAACTTCCCAACCAAGCTCTAACAGTTTTTGCCTGGTCATCAAAGAAACATGCAGTCTTGCATTATCCTGATGGAAGATTATGCATTTTCTGTTGATTAATTCTGGGCGCTTTTTGTTGAGTGCTGCTTTCACTTGGTCTAATTGGGAGCAGTACTTGTTGGAATTATTCATTTGGTTTTCTGGAAGGATCTCATAATAGAGGACTCCCTTCCAATCCCACCGTATACACAACATCACCTTCTTTGGATGAAGACCAGCCTTTGGTGTGGTTGGTGGTGGTTCATTTCACTTGCCCCACGATCTCTTCTGTTCCACATTATTGGACAGTATCCACTTGTCATTGCCCGTCACAATTTGTTTTAAAAACAGAACATTTTCATTACGTTTAAGTAGAGAATCACACGTGGAAATATGGTCAAGAAGGCTTTTTTTAGCCTAACTTACATGGAACCCAAACATTGAAGCAGTTCACATAACTAAGCTGGTGCAGATGATTTTCAGCGCTTGATTTGGATATTTTGAGTATGTCAGCTATCTCCTGCGTGGTATAACGTTGATTGTTCTCAGTTAATGTCTTGATTTGATCGCTGTCAACTTCAACTGGTCTACCCGACCGTGGAGCATCATCCAGCGAGAAATCTCCAGCACGAAACTTCGCAAGCCACTTCTGACACATACAGTCAGTCACAGCACCTTCTCCATACACTGTACAATCTATTTTTGCGTGTCAGTGGCATTTTTATCTTTCTAGAAATAATAAAGCATAATATGCTGAAAATGTTACTTTTTTTCCTTCCATCTTCAATATTAAAATGGCTACACAAAAATTCACCAATTTGTTAAGTCTATTTTTATTTTATTTATTTTTTTGCTTGAGTAATGCTTGTGGAGTTGAATTTTTTTTTAACGTCTTTATTGGAGTATAATTGCTTTACAATGTTGTGTTACTTTCTGCTGTATAACAAAGTAAATCAGCTATATGTATACATATATCCCCATATCCCCTCCCTCTTGAGCCTCCCTCCCTTCCTCCCTATCCCACCCCTCTAGGTGGACACAAAGCACTGAGCTGATCTCCCTGTGCTATGCGGCTGCTTCCCACTAGCTATCTATTTTACATTTGGTAGTGTATATATGTCCATGCCACTCTCTCACTTCGTCCCAGCTTACCCTTCCCCCTCCCCGTGTCCTCAAGTCCACTCTCTACATCTGCATCTTTATTCCTGTCCTGCCCCTAGGTTCTTTTTTCTTTTTTAATTTTTAGAGTCTATATATATGTGTTAGCATATGGTATTTGTTTTTCTCTTTCTGACTTATTTTACTCTGTATGACAGACTCTAGGTCCATCCACCTCACTACAAATAACTCAATTTTGTTTCTTTTCATGGCTGAGTAATATTCCATTGTATATATGTGCCACATCTTCTTTATCCATTCGTCTGTCGATGTAGGTCCTTTTTTTTAAATGCACACTGATATGATAGCTGTCACGTGCAATCTAACAAAATTGTTTCAAATGAAGTTAAAGACAATTAAGTGCTACTAGAGCCATCTTACGGGAAAAAAATGAATGAACCTTTCATTGGCCCACCCAATATATTCTGTGTTGTTTAATCATGATGTTTAAATCTCCTGTATTTTTAACTGATTATTTGTTTGCTTGTTGTATCAGGTACTGAGTGAAGAGCATTAATATCTCCATGTGTATTTGTGGATTTTTTCATTTTCTCCTTTTAAGTCTATCAGTTTTTGATATTTATGCTTTGAAGCTAAGTTATTTAGTGCATAGCAACTTAAGTTGTTGCTTGAAAGTGTTTAGATCATTGCATTGGTCACTTTGTGCATCTTCCTGCTGCACTGACCATTTATTGTTATGACATGTCCATTTTTATCTCTAGTAACATTACTTCCTTTAAAGGCTGCTTTATGTCCTATTATAGAGCTACACCAGCAAGCATTCTTTTGGTTAATGTTTCCTTAGTATATCTTTTTCTGTAGCCTTTTCTTTCATTTTCTCTGACTCTTTATGTTTAAATGTGTCTCTTCTCTGAAATCTAGCCCCACAATCTTTGTCTTTTTTTCAGAGAGTTTAATTTATTTACATATAATGTAATTACTGATTTGCTTTGACTTAGCCTGTGTATATATTTGTCCCTATATGTTTTTTATTTGTCCCATCTGTTCTTTGTTTCTTTTTATTTATTTATTTTTTTTCAGTACGCGGGCTTCTCACTGCTGTGGCCTCTCCCGCCGCGGAGCACAGGCTCCGGACGCGCAGGCTCAGCGGCCATGGCTCACGGGCCCAGCCGCTCCGCGGCATGTGGCATCTTCCCGGACCGGGGCACGAACCCGTGTCCCCTGCATCAGCAGGCAGACTCTCAACCACTGCGCCACTAGGGAAGTCCTGTTCTGCTTTTTTACATTTTTTCCTTTTTGCTTCAGTCTGTTTAAATCTGTTGAGCCCTTTAGCATTTCACTGATTCTGTCTTCTGGTCTCTCTAACCTGTTAAACAAATCCAGTGGGTTCCTAATATGATACTGTGTTTTTCAGTTCTAGGATGTCCATTTCATATTTTTTATAGATTACAGTTTTCTGTTGAAAGTATTCATGGATTTGTCCATTTGGCCCATCTCTATTTTCTTGACCATATTAATCACTCATTTTAAGGTCCCTCCTTGAGAAATCTCATAACTGAGTCATCTAGATCTGTTTCTGTTGTTAGTTAGATCTGTTCTATTTCTGTTGTCTCTTTTTCTTGGTTTTCAGTCATTTTTTCCTGTTTCTTTGTTATAAACCATGCTTTATATCATAGAGCAATGAACTTTTTCTATAAATTGTTAGATTGTAAATATTCTAGGCTTTGTGAGCCCATATATACATATTCTTCTTTTAAAAATTTTCTACAGCCCTTAAAAATGTAAACGTTTTTCATAACTTGTAGGCTATACAAAACCACAGCGCAGGTTAGAATTTTTGTACCTGAGTTTTACAGTATTTGATTGGATGCCAGACATTGTGGATGAAAAATTTAATAGCCTCTGGGTAATGTTATCTTTCTTCAAAGAAGATTAAGTTTTCTTCTTAAAACTAAATAATGCCAGCAGATTACCTTGATACTGTTGAAGTTAGTTGTGGCCTGGTTGTTTCCAGGCGGTAGCTCTTGTTCCTACGCCTTGATCTGCCTGAGACCTCCTCTCAGTGCTGATGGTGTTTGTTCACCATGCCCTCCGCATTCCTGGGACCCGATCTCTGCTCTCCCTCCCAGCACCATCCAGATGCTCATCTTTGCCCAGCATGTCACCCTCCTGGCTGCTGATTTGTGCTGGTTTTCCCAGAGTGTTGCTTGTGAATGAATGCATAGTTTAGGAGTTAGCCGAAAATAGAGGGGATTTTTTTGTTGTGCTAAGGGGAACTTTTTGGTGATTTTTTTCTTTGCATTCTGGGTCACTTTGTAGCCGCAGACTTATTATCCCAGTAAGACTTGCCTTCTGCCTGTGTTGGACTTAGGAAGTGCCCGCAGGGAAGCTGGGATCGAGTGGAGCTCATCCTAGTGTTTGCTGCTGTCAGTCGTGGCCCAGTGTGCCCTACCTGCATCGCTTACTCGCCAGTGCTTCCAAATAGCTTTTTCAATATTTTTGTTGTTGTTCATCATTTATATTTATTTTCCATGAGCAGTTAATCCAATATGAGTTACATTGTCATGGCCAGGAAAACAAGTCCCTACATTTTTTTAAACTAACTTTTTTTTCCCTTGACTATAATAGTATATTTTCATTGTAAAACATTAGAAAATACCAAAAACTGTGCTGTAGAAAATTGAAATTACCTAGAACCTTGCTACCTAGAGATTATGTTCCTGTTAATCACATAAATTTTGTTTTTATTTAAAAATCTAGTTCTCTTGTTATAAAAGTAATCTGTACACATAATTAAAAATGCCAAGTAGCTCTGGAAGTCTTTTACGAAAAACTGCAGTTCTTAGACCTCACCCGTCACCTTATTTTCTGCTTCCCAGAGTCAGCCACTTACAGTTCTTTTGACTATTTGTTTTCTTATTTATCAACATAATTATAAATCATATACCTATACTATTACTTCTTGATTTTTAGAAATGTTTATTATTATTTTAGTTTTAGACATTATCTGTGGGCTTCCTACTTTGGAAGATAAGAATTTAGCTGCCTTTTCTCCATCTGTTGTTTTTTCCCCTGATCTCACCATATACAACTGTACTTCCTATCCCCAGATCCTCCAAATATACTTGTAATTTTGGTGAAATCATTGTACAGTGTTGGTATTACTTTGACCATGTATATTCTAATCAAAGCTGTGGTAATTGTACCATGACTGCTTTTCTTTCTTGCACAATATTTTGTTTTCCCTTTAGTGAATAATTGCTTTGTTTTTCACAAACTTATTTCTAGTTTGTTGCCAGACTCTTCCCTAGATATGTTTATCTCTTCTCAGATCGTCCAGATACATTAGGTATTATATGGGTCTAATCTTCGAACCATTTCTTTGGAATCCCCTCTGACCTGCTCCAAACCAGACGAGTTTTTCCTTCGACCGGCTGGAAAGATGTCATCCTGGCCTCTCCCCTAACCTGTCCTGATGTTAGATCTCTTATTGTCTGGAGTCCATGGCTTCTTTTTTCTTGATATATTCCCCCATTTTACTGGCATCTATGGGACAAGGGGCGTGTGTGTGTCTGTGTGTGTGTGTGTGTGTGTGTGTCTGTGTGTGTCAGAAATCGCTGCTGTCCTGAGGTGTCCAATCTTCCCTCCTTCCTTTTTAGTACTAGCGTCTCCCCATGCCCCCACGCCCACTTTGGATTTGGGTTGGCGCATGGCTGCCTAGGCAGAGACATCATTTCCCAGCTTCCTTTTGCAGCTGGGTGTGGCCGTGGGAATAGGTTGTATCCAGAGTAAAAGAGCCGTTCATATGGCTTTTAATCCTTTTTCCAGCTTTATTGAGTTATGATTGACAAATTTTTTAAATTATATATATTTAAGGTTTACAAAATGGTGTTTTGTCGTAAGTATACCTCGTGTAATGATCACCACGATCAAGTCAATGAACATGCCCATCACCTCACATAGTTAGCATTTTGTGTGTGTGATGCGAACACTTAAGATTTACTTTCTTACCAAATTTCAGGTGTACTATACATTGTAGGCAACTGTAATTAACCATGCTGTGTATTTGATCTCTAGAAGTTTATGCATCTTATGACTGAAGGTTTGTACCCTTTGCCAACATCTCTGCATTTTTCCCACCTTCCAGCCCCTGGCAACCACCATTCTACTGTCTGTTTCTGAGTTCGACTTTTTTAGATTCCAGTCATATGTAATATCATGCAGTGTTTGTCTTTTTGTGTCTGACTTATTTCACTTAGAATAGTGTCTTCCAAGGATTTCCTTCATGCTTAAGGCTGAGTAATATTCCACTGTGTATATATATATATACCACATTTTCTGTATTCATTCATTGACACTTAGGTTGTTTCCATGTCTTGGCTACTGTGAATAATGCTGCAGTCAACATAGGAGTACAGACACCTCGTCAAGATACTGATTTCATTTCCTTTGGATAAATACTCAGAAGTGGAATTGCTGGATCATATGGTAGTTCTATTTTTAGTTTTTTTGAGGAACCTCAGTACTGTTCCCCATAGTGGCTGCACCAATTTACATTCCCACTAACAGTGCACAAGGGTTTCCTTTTCTCCACATTCTCATCAGTATCTGTCATCTCTTCTCTTTTTGATAATAGCTGTATTAACAAGAGTGAGATGATCTCTCACTGTGGTTTTGATTTGCATTTCCCTGATTATTAGTGACGTTGAGCCACCTTTTCATATATCTGTTAGCCATTTATATGTCTTCTTTTGAGAAATGTCTATTGAGTTCCTTTGCCGATTTTTAAATTGCTGTCATTAATTAATAATGGCAAAAAATTTTTAATTTGTCCATTTTTTTCCGTTGAGTTGTTTGAGTTACTTAAATATTTTAGGTGTTAATCTGTTATCAGGTATATAATTTGCAAATATTTTCTCCCATTCCGTAGGTTACCTCTTTATTTTGTTGATTTTTCCTTTGCTGCGCACAAGCTTTTACTCATGTAGACCCACTGTTTTGTTCTGTTTTTGTTTGTACTTTGGTGTCATATCCAAAAATTTCTTACTAAGATGCATATGCTCTTTTTTGAAGTGCCTATTCAAGTGTCTTGCCTATTTTTCCATTATGTTGGTTTCCCTTTGGTTTTTAGGAGTTCTTTGTATATTCTGGTTAGAAGCCTTTTGTTAGTTACGTGTGTTCTAAATATATTTTGTCTTTTAGTGGCTTGTCCTTTTAAACTTGTCCTTAAAAACGCCAACTGTAAAGAAAAGGACTGAATAAATTGGACTATAATAAAATTAACAATTTCTCTTCAAAAAATGCCATTTAGTAGAATGTTGAATAGAAGGGTCATGTTCTTGATTGAAGGGAGTAAATGTATCATGTTAACTCAAGTCTTTTTTGAAAATACCCATTTTCAGATTAAGGAATTCCCTGCTAGTCTTGTTTTATAAAGAGTCATTAAATTTTCTCACCCTTTTTCTGATTTAATTAAGATGATTGTATGATTTTTCTCCTTGATTATATTAATGTAACAAGTAACACTGATTGATTTTCAAATATTAAGCAGGCCTTGTCAATATTATCACTTTTTTTTCATTGTTACCAAGCTTGCAAGTTAAGATTCCATTTGTGATTTTCTGATTGTGAGTGAATTTCATCATGTCACAGTCTTTTGGCCATTTTGCTTTGCTTCTCTGTAAATTGTGTGTATATTCTTTGCCTTTTTTATATTATATTTCCAATTTTTTTTTCTTGTGAATTTTTAATCTGGTATAAATAACCTTTATCTAGTATATCATCACAGTTTTTTTCCACCCTCTGCTATTTCACTTATTTTTATGCTATTTTTGGCCATACAGAGTTTTTTTTCTTTTTTTAAAATTTTCATGCAAGTATATCTTTTATTTATATCTTCTGAATTTCCTTTATTGGGTGAAAAATTTGGCAGATCTTTAGATTAGATAGATAGATAACAGACGTGTGTACACATGTGCATGCATGTACATATATAATCTTTAACTGAGTTGGAATTCTAAAATATTTTCCTTGGTTGTTTTTAGTTTTTTTATAGTAGTATTTTTTTAATTAATTAAGTTATTTATTTATTTATTTTTGGCTGTGTTGGGTCTTTGTTGCTGTGCGCAGGCTTTCTCTAGCTGCGGCGGGCAGGGACTACTGTTCATTGCAGTGTTCTGGCTTCTCATTGTGGTGGCTTCTCTTGTTGTGGAGCATGGGCTCTAGGTGGATGGGCTTCAGTAGTTGTAGCACGCGGGCTCAGTAGATGTGGCTCGTCGGCTCCAGAGCTCCAGACTCAGTAGTTGTGGCTCACGGGCTTAGTTGCTCTGCAGCATGTGGGATCTTCCTGGACCAGGGCTCGAACCCACATCCCCTGCATTGACAGGTGGACTCTTAACCACTGTGCCACCAGGGAAGTCCCGTCCTTGGTTGTTTTTAGACAATTATTATTTCAAAGGAATTTTAAGTTCACTTTATCGAATTGAGCATTATGATTAGAATTGTATTACATTTGTATATTGATTTTTGCAATTTTTTTTCTTTAAATTTTTGGCTGCACCCCGCGGCATGTGGGGTCCCTGACCAGGGATCAAACCCACACCGCCTGCATTGGAAGGCAGAGTCTTAACCACTGGACCACCAGGGAAGTCCCCATGATTTTTGGAATTTTTTTTAATTTCAGGAATTTAAGTATGTCTTTCTATTTGCACCGGTCTTGTTCTGTGTTTTTCAGTAACATTTTGTTTTGTTCATTTAAGTTCTAAAACCTTTTTTGGTAAATTTATTTTTATACAGTGGGTATATTTTTGTCTTTATAATATAGATGATGTATTTTTTCCATTTCCCTAGGTTGTTATTTCTAGTCAAAATAAAGCTATTCTGGGCTTCCCTGGTGGCGCGGTGGTTGAGAGTCTGCCTGCCGATGCAGGGGACATGGGTTCATGCCCCGGTCCGGGAAGATCCCACATGCCGCGGAGTGGCTGGGCCCGTGAGCCATGGCCGCTGAGCCTGCACATCCGGAGCCTGTGCTCCGCAACGGGAGAGGCCACAACAGTGAGAGGCCCGTGTACAACAAAAAAATAAATAAATAAAAATAAAAAAATAAAGCTATTCTTTCTGTTACCCAGCCATGTAAAATTTTATAGCCAGACTCTTTACTGAATTATTTCATTAACTCTATTAAGTTTTTTTCTTTGATATCATAAATCTTATAAATGTGCAGATTATCTCATCAGTAATAAGAAATAGGGTTTTTGTCCAGTAATTATTTATTCCCTTTCCTTCTCACTGCATTGTTAGACCCTCCAGAGCAATCTTCAGTAATCATAGTGCTGTCTGGCATCCTTGTTCCTGGTTTTAATAGACATTATTTTATAGCAGAACACTTAGACTGAATGAGCAGAGCACAGATGTGACCTCTGCCACTGTCACATTGTCAATGAGGCTTGGTGAAGGGAAGTTGTTCCAGAACATGGGCAGCACTGTAGTTCTGTTCTCATTGACCAGGAAGAAGTAAGAAGTAAAGCAGCTCACAAGCACCTGTACACAACTGTTTTTCCTAAGGAGTTAACTGAGCCAAGCAGTGCCTGCTAGCCCAGTGTTATAGAAGGACATGGGCAACACCGAGGCCCCACTTGACTTCAGTGATGATGAATTGAAGTTGGGACCAGGCAGCAAGGCTCTGTGTTTTTCTCCAACTGTTCCAGCCACATGTGTTCAGACATGACAGGCAGAAGATGGAATTGATGTGGAGTTGGGGTTTTGCCGTGAATACCGTGAGTTGAGGATGTATGGAAGAGAATGTTTTTAATGATGGGCTGTAGATGGATTTTAATGGGGATGATGGAGAGAGAAACCATGGTAGGATCAGTGCATTTTAGGTCCTGGTCGGGTAACATTCTTTAGAGTTGGGGTAGTAGAGGGAGGTGAGTGGAAACACAGGATGTTGGGAATTAGAAGGTGGGGTATTTAACAGTGAACTTTTTGAGGAGCTGTACTGAATGACAGGATCTCCAAGATGTGAGCACTGGAGTGACCGAGGGAGGGAGAAGAAAACATCGTGGAGATGTACTGACCAGCCCAGATAGATACCGGAAGGCTTATTGGTGTGACAGAAGTCCAGCAGATTAGCTAAGACAGAATGGGTGTTAGGGGGGCTCCCAGTAGTGAGCTGGAAAGGAGCTTCTCCAAGGAATGGACGGGACTGCCCTGGGCATCTTCCAGGTAACTGCAGTCATCTTTCTGAGCTGAATCCATCCTCTCCTGGTCAGTTTAAAGTATGGGAAGTCTCTGAGCAATTACCAGAAACACACAAAAACAGTTAGTTCATAATTTTAAAAATATCATTTTGACATAAATATATCATTCTGACATTTATATATATATGTAAAAGTTTCATCTAAAGGAAAAGGCAAGTAAGCCACCTTAGAAATGTATGTTAGCCACCTTAGAAATTTATTTTTGTTTATTTGTTTTACCACTTGGTTTTTTTAGCTTTATTGACTATTACCAAGTTTCAGTCTGTTTCAAATAATTAAATACTGCAACTGGGACATTAAAAATACAAACCAACTTGCCAAAATAATTGTATTCTAAATGTTATGTATAATATTATACATTTTATATTACATAAAGGGTTTTATACATAAAGGTAAGATTTGATTTATGATTACTGAAAATTCAAAAATACGTTTGAACAAAACATTCCTATGCATACATAAACAATAACTCAACTGGGATAATCAAAACCATACATGAGTGTGGTTATTAAAAAATAAAATTACATTCATACAACAATGGTAGAAATTGAAATCTTTTTATTGAGAGTATTATTACAGCATCACACACATGTGAATGATGTAACCTAATTCTGTATATTTAAGAATCTTTATGCTTGACACTGAAATATGTCTCTATCCCATGGGAAATTTTTGATTTAAAATTTTTTTATTTTAAGGGATTTTTATAATTCATAATCATTAAAATGTCTATCCATGGGCATAATGCAGACCCAATCCCAGCAAATAGAAAAGTCATGCGGGTCAACCATATCACATGTGTATTTCACCATAGTTTTAGAAAAATATCCTATTCAATTGTACAGTTTGGTCATGCTTCATAGTCATGCTTGTCATCAGTGATTACAGATGAGGCACAGAGCTTAGAGGGGAATATATATTGCTGTAGAGAACTAGGTACTAGAGCAGCGGTATCACTGGGGTGCTCATGTGGAGAACACCACCCAGACATGCTAAATTAGCTATTAACCTAGATGTCAGACTTTCAAAAAGGTTAGTGCACTGATGTGTACTAACTTGCTTGTTTTTTGTTTTTTGGGGGGTTTTTTTGCGGTACGCGGGCCTCTCACCGCTCTGGCCTCTTCCGTTGCGGAGCACAGGCTCCGGACGCGCAGGCTCAGCGGCCATGGCTCACGGGCCCAGCCGCTCTGCGGCATGTGGGATCTTCCCGGACCGGGGCACTAACCCGTGTCCCCTGCATCGGCAGACGGACTCTCAACCACTGCGCCACCAGGGAAACCTCTTACTTGCTTTAATGCTGAAATGTCTAAGTCCAGAATACTTGTCAAGTGAGTTTTAGTACTATCTCACTTTTAAATTTAATGAGAGCTGTGATTTTAAGTAAAGGCAAACATTTTTCTAACTGATCTGAAAAGCCTGAAAAACAATGTCTTTATAACAAAAATGCCTTTCCAATTTGAATTGTGTGGCTATCATGTGCCTTAATCGTTTATTAATTTCTAGTACATTACAGAACTTACCCAGTAATTACCTGCTGTAATCACGAACTTTGTTCTAAGTGCTGTTACAGACAAAATTCAAGTCACTTTGAGAACGTAGCGTGATTTTTCATCTTTTTGTTTTTTCAGAGATTTCTCCTCAAGGGGAGGAGTGCAAACCCTTAATTACTGGAGAAGAAAAAATAAAATGTATTTCACCTGAAATGAACCCATCAGCTACTGTTGATTCTTCTGTTGAGACAGACAGTCCAAACTTTAGTGAGCCATCTCCACAGACGGCATTGAAAACAGAAGGAAATTTGGATGGTATGTTTTAATGGGGCAAAATGAGATTGATTTGATTTAATAACACTTTAATGTCTTCTTTATAAACAGATCTTCAAAATATGTATATATGTTTGGGTGATTCATCTCAAATTAAGTTCACTTTTTTTTCTAGTAACTGGCCTTTTTTTTTTTTTTATCGCCACATAGCAAATCACCCCAAAATCCAGTGTTAAAAGAACAGCCATTTTACTCTGTCTCCTGATTTTGTTTGTTGGGAATTGAGTCAATGCCTGGCTCAGCCATGTGCTTTTCTAATCCATGTGCTCTTGTCTCTGTGATCATCTGGTCTCATGGGTCCAAGTGGGCTTAGCTGGTGTCCTGACAGGTACAGCTCAGAGGCTGGGCCCGGCTCGCCCCTTCCTCTTCATGCGGTCTCCAGGCCTTTCTGTGCGCTCGTTCCAGCAGGGTGGTCTGACGTCTCACAGAGCTCCCAGATCCCCAGGTGGAAGCCGCTTGTACTTGGAGAAGCCGCTTGTTCTTGTAGAAGCTTTGTCATGGCAGCACCCCACCTTCAGATATGAAATTCTGTCTTACTTATCTAGTGCTACAAAGCAGATTGCTCCCCGAACTTAGTGCCTTAAAAGAACTGTTTTGTTTTATCTCACACTTTTGTGCATAAGGAATTGGGAAGGTTCTCCTCCTCCTTGTGGCATCAGCTGGCATCGCTCAGTGGTGTTGAGCTGTCAGCTGCACCTCCTTGGAGGGTGGGGGATGGTGTCACTCCCACTTGTGGCGTCTCAGCAGCGCTTGGCTGGGCCTGTTCACTGTGTCCCGCCCCTTAGCTTAGTGTCAGGGCCTTGCCATGTGGTCTTTGCAGGATCGTTAAAGTTCTTGCATTGTGGCTTAGGCTTCCAGATTCCAAGGTGGAAGCTGCCAGTTCTCTTCGAGGCTGGACGTGGAACTGGCTTACGAGACTCCAGCTGTACTCAGCTGGTCCAGGCGATCTCACTGCCGGGGCAAACTCAAGGAGAGGGGCAGTAGAGTCCCCTCTAGATGAGAGGAACGCTGGACACCTTGCTTCATGTGTGGTTGTCTTTAATTCACCATAGTAACTTAATAGTTATGTAAATAGTCTTATTCATTAGAATCATAGTTAACACGTACCTTACGCCTTTTCTTAAAAAGAAACAAAGAAAATCCCTGTTAGGCATATAATAGAGGCTGTATAGCCTAGTGCAAGAGTTGGCACACTTCGTCTACAGAGAGTCACGTAGTAAATATTTTCGACTTTATGGGCAGTACATTGACAAGTCTGGTTTGTAGAATGAGTCATATTGATATGGCTTAAGGTGCTAGAGAACAAACACTCATTAAAAAAAACTTTTAAGGATCCCCCCCCAATTGCTTACCTCGTATGCATGACCAAATATTCATTTGAGTAAAAGATGAGAACTTTAAAGATTGGTACAATACCAATCATCTTTCTAAACTGGACAACTGATTGGAAACTTTTAAAATACAGAAGGAAAGAGTATCTGGATTTTAGGGAAAAAAGCGGTGGTCATGGTGGCTGAAATAAGGACTAGAGAAGAAAAAGAAAGGTTAACAAATGAAGACAGAAACCATTTCTCATTACTGTTTCCTTCCAGGAACTATCACCCAGATAAAAAATGAGCCACTGCCAGAAAACAGAGGTAGTACCCTGGTTGTTAATTGTCTGAGAGTCTAGGAAAATAGATTTAGTGCACTCCAATTATGTTCTCAATATCATTTTAAAAGTCCAGGTAATGGGGTGTTTTTTTGTTTGTTTTTCTTGATGATTGAACTTTCCCATCAGTTTCTAATCAATAATATCTTCTCCGCTTCCATGTTTCTAACCATAGATAGTGTTCTTTAAACTAGTTTTTATACCTTCAAGAAAGCAATTTACATATTACTGAAATTTTAATGAAGAGAAAATTTTTTATAATAATCAAAATACAGTGTACTGTATTTCTTTGGGGTATTTTTATTGCAGTGAAAATGCAAAAGGAAAAGTCTGTTATTTCAGAAACAACTAGAGAGTCACCACAGTAATATTAAAGATCTATAGATAAAATATTAAGTTTTTTGTTGTAATTACTATTAATACTTTAGCCTAAAACTAGGTATGATAATTTATAGGAGGTTTATTCCATTTTCTCTAAATGGATTTTGCTCTGAGACCTCTTTCTTGTTATGTTTCGCCGTGCAGAGCCTGATGACTTGGAAGCAGAATTTCTACAGGAGCCAAGTGGAGCAGACGGGGACAGTGGCTTGCCATGCCCTGTACTCGACGTATGGGTTAGTGAGATTGAAGAAGCAAAGGAGGCTGAGTACGTTACCTCTTTCTTACATTTCAAAACCTGGTCCCTTTTTTTAATACCTTTTAAAGAAATAGTGTAATAACCTGATATTATATTAAATCCTATTATAATACCTTATAAAAATAGTTTAATTTGGGAATAGATATTACATTCATGTGGTTCAGAAATCCACAAGTGTATAAATATAAACAGTGAAAAGTCTCTTTCCCACTTCTATCCCCATCCAGCAAATTCCCACTCTCTCTTCTTTCCAGACATGTTTAATAGTAATGAATATTAACATAAACAGAAGCAGAAGCGAATATACAGTCTCCCTCGCTTTTAAATACAGTTGTTAGTATAATGTACACATTTTTTATTTTAGTCAGTAACCTGGGAATTTTTTCATACTAACACACAGAGGGCTTCCTCTTTTTTTGTTATTTCATGGCTATGTAGTAGTCCAATGTATGAATATACTATAATGCTGATTAGTCTCCTACAGTTGTTGATACTACAAATGATGCTATAGTGGATAACCTAAATAATAAGGGTATTTTGCATGTATATAAGTATAGTCATCCCCCCTTATTCAACAGGGTTTTTCTCTTCATGGTTTCAATTACCTGCCGTCAACCACAGTCCAAAAATATGAAATGGAAAACTCCAGAAATACACATTCATAAGTTTTAAATTGTGTGCTGTTCTGAGTGGTGTGGCATATCCTGCTGTCCCTATGTGTCCTGTGCAGGACGTGAACCATCCCTTCATTCAGCGTGTCCACACTGTGTGTGCTACCTGCGTGTCAGTCACTTAGTAGCCGTCTGGGTTATTAGATCTGCTGTCCGGGTGTCCCAGTGCTCGTGTTCATGTGACCATTGTTTTGCTTAATGACAGCCCCAAAGCACAAGAGTTGTGATGCTAGCAGTTCGGATGTGCCAAAGAGAAGCCACAAGATGCTTCCTTTAAGTGAAAGGTGAAAGTTCTCAACCTAACAGAAAGAAAAAAATCGTATACCTGAGGTTGCTAAGGTCTATGTTAAGAATGAAACTTCTATCTGTGAAGTTGTGAAGATGGAAAAGGAAATCTGTGCTAGTTTTGCTGTCGAACCTCAAACTGTAAAAGTTACACTTACAGGGTTTCCCTGGTGGCACAGTGGTTACGGGTCCGCCTGCCAAAGCAGGAGATACGGGTTCGTGCCCCGGTCTGGGAGGATCCCACATGCCGCGGAGCAGCTGGGCCCATGAGCCATGGCCACTGAGCCTGCGCGTCCGGAGCCTGTGCTCCGCAACGGGAGAGGCCACAACAGTGAGAGGCCCGCATACCGGGAAAAAAAAAAAAAGTCATACCTACAGGGTGTGATAGGTGCTTAGTTAAGATGAAAAGACATTAAATTTGTGGGTAAAAGTCATGAACAGAAAACATGGGTTGGTTCTGTCCATGTTTCAGGCATCCACTGGGGGTCATGAACTGTATCCCCCTGTGGGTAAGGGGGGACTACTGTGTATCTGGAGGATAGAGACAAAGAAGTATGATTTTGTAAATGCAATTATTATTCTCCCCAGGGATTGTACTAGTTTATGCACTCAGAAAGAATGTATGAAACCTCCTGTTTTCCCCACAGCCTTGCCAAATTTTATTACCAAAGTTTTTGATTTTTGCCAACCTGATAGGTAAAAACTAGTATCTCAGTTTGGGGTCTTAGTTTATCTCTTTCTTTCTATTAGTAAAGTTGAGCACATCTTTTCAGATGTTTAAGTCACATTTGTATTTCCTTTTCTGTGAATTCCCTGTTTACATCTTTGACCCATTTTTAAAATTTGGTTGTTTGGTCTTTGATAAATTTAAGAACTCCTTAAATATTAGAGATATTTGCCTTGGTTATTATGTGAATTGTAACTATTTTTTCACTGTTGGTCACTTATGTTTTATTTTTTTGCCATGCAGAAGTTTTTTGGTTGTTTGTTTTTACGTTGTCATGTTTACCTGGATTTTGATAATTATTCAGAGAAACTTTGTTTTCTCTAAGGTTTTGAAAGAGTATTTCAGTCTTTTCTTCTGGTACTTTCATGTAGGCGCTTCTTATATTTACCGCTTTGATCTATTTGGAATTTATCCTGGTGTCCATGGACTCGGTTTTTCTTCCAGATGGCTACACAGTTACCGTAACTCCATTTATTAAAGAGCCCAACCTTTCCTGCACAAATATAAAATGCCACTTTTAACATGTACTGAATTTTCTTAATTATTTGGGTTCATGCTCAATACTTTATTTTCCTGTTGCATTGATATTTGTTCAGTGTGCTGGTACATACTGTTTTAATTAAAATATAAAAGATATTTTAAGATCATGTAAGGCTTATTCACTTTCATCGCTCTTCTTGCCCGTATAATTTTTCATCTGAATTTAGAATTTATTAAATTTAGCCCACCTTCCCTCACATAAAAAAAATCAGTTTATATTTTATCGGGATGCTATCATAAATTAATGTAGGGACACGAACATGCTGTGTGTGTTCTTCCTGTCCAAGAAGAACAGAATAGGCCTTGTTTTATGATCAGCGTGGGAGTTTTCTTTATCTAGGCTTTGTGCTTTCATGGGTAAGCTTATTCCTAGGTTTATTATCTTTTGTTTGGTGTTTTAAATGGTGCCTATTCCTCTGTGAGATCTTGTAACTAGAAGGTTGTATGTATGAAAGCTGTGGATTTCTTTATATATGGTGGTATATTATATACCACCATATCTTATTGGTATCTACTATCGTTCATGATAGATTTTCAGTTGAATCTTTTGTATTTTTCAGCTGTACAGTCATATCATATGAAAATAATGATGGCTTTATGTCTTTCCAGTTTTTTTTGTTTTGTTTTGTTTTTGCGGTACGCGGGCCTCTCACTGTTGTGGCCTCTACCGTTGCGGAGCACAGGCTCCGGACGCGCAGGCTCAGCAGCCGTGGCTCACGGGCCTAGCCGTTCTGCAGCATGTGGGATCTTCCCAGACCGGGGCACGAACACATGTCCCCTGCATCGGCAGGCGGACTCTGAACCACTGCGCCACCAGGGAAGCCCTTTCCAGTATTTTTTAACACTCATTTCTTTCTCTCCAGTTGCATTGCTTAGTACACCTTTTATACAGTGTTAAATATTGGAAATAGGGCTATCTTTGTCTTGTTCTTAATTTCAGTGAAATGATTCTAATGTTAATCCTCGTTAGGCATAACTGTAATTTCTAGCTCAGAGCAGTATCTACTCATATTTTACTGGCTAAAAAAGTCAGGAGTGTATTTTGTCAAATGACCTTTCGGTATCTATGGATTTTGATAATTATGGAACCATTGGAACCATTCATATGGAACCATTCATATAATTGTTTTCCTTTATCTATTGGTATAATGAATTATATTAATAGGTTACCTAATATTGAACTATCCTGCATACCTTAGTAAACTCTACTTGGCCATGATGTGCTACTATTTTAATGTACTTCTGTTTGCTAATGGTTCATTTTAGAATTTTTGCATTAGTACTCTGGAGAGTCATCTGTAGTTCCCTTTCGTCATGGGAAATCACTGTTGTATTTTGGTGTTCTTTTTATCTTCCTTCTTAAAAAGTAATTGGAAGTTCCTTCCTTTGCTGTGCTTGTAACAGGGATTGTCAAATGTTTTCTGTAAAGGGCCAGATTGTAAACTTTTTTGACCGTGTAGACCATATGGTCTGTGATGCAGTTGTTCAGTTCTGCCTTTGTTCTGCAAAAGCAGCCATAGGTAACACATAAACAGGTGAGCATGGCTGCTCCAGTGCAACTTTATCTGTGAAAACAGGAGGTGGGCTGGACTTGGACATGGATGTAAAGCTGTGCAAGCATGTTTATTGCAGGAGAGTCATAGGAAATCATTTGAAATAGTCTAAATAATCATTAATATGGAAGTAGCTAAAATACTGTTCTCAGTATACTGCATAGTGGGTATGCAGCACTGAAATAAAATGGAGCTCTATGTATTAATATGGAAATATGTCAAAATATTGAATGATTAACAGAATAAAATTATATTGAATAAAATCATTTCCATATATTAGAGTAATGCTATGATAATCCTATTAAAATTATTATATATCCTTAAGTGAATATACATGTATGTAAACTTAAGGGAAAAGTATGGTAAGATGTACACAAAATTGATAACAGTAAAGGCAACTGGGAATTGAGTGGTTAGGGGACTCCTAAAAGAATCACTTTTTTAAAATTAAGATAAAATTTATATAACATAAAATTTATCATTTTAATCATTTTAAAGTATACAGTTTGCCACTATATGGTTCCAGAACATTCTCTCAACCCCAAAGGAACCCCTGTGCCCATAAGCAGCCACTCCCCATGTTCCCCTCCCCCAGCCCCTGGCACCACTGATGTGCTTCTATCTCTGTGGATTTGCCTATTCTAGATTTGACATTTCCTGTGGAACCGTACAGTGTGTGGCTTTTTGCATCTGGCTTCTTTTACTTATCATACTGTTTGCAAGGCTTATCTGTGTTTTAGGATGTATCAGTTCTTCATTCCTTTTTATAGCTGAATAATATTCCATTATATGAATATACCCTATATGTTTATCCATTGAGCAGTTTACGACATTCAGCAGATGATGGTGGGTCATTTCAAGAGTTGCTTCTGCCTTTTGGTTCTTTTGAATAGTACTGCTATGAACATTGTGTACAATTCTATGTTTGCACACCTGTATTCAATTCTTTTGAGTATATATATTTAGGAGTGGAATTGGCACAGCATATGGTAATTTTATGTTTCACTTTTTGAGGAACCAAGGAACATTACATTTCAAATGAAGAAATGTATTACTTGTATGATTAAAAATAAAGAAAAACTTTTAGAAATAAAAATAGAAAATTGCTCAAAATTTATAACTGAAAAAGTGAAAAATTATTTAAATTTGAAATGGACTAAAAAGTACTAGCAAAATTAAAACTGCCTTATAAACGAAAACCCCAGAAATAAATTACTGGCAACTTTTGCAGTATATTTTTCTAGTTTTTACATTTTTGTTAAAAAATTAATACATCCATTTAGTTCCCAGCATGTATTGAGATAAAAATTGTGAGTCTTTCTTTACATAAATCAATTCATTCCCTTTAAGGGTTAAAACGTTTTTGTGCATATTATTCTATTCCTTTTACTGTGCTACCCAGCATTTTTTCAAATCCTAACACCATTTAATATAAATTGGTCTGAAAATTGCTTACTTAATAATATATCTTGACTGTCATTCCATATCTGGTTATACAGATCTCTACTTCATTTTTTAAATAGCTGTATAATATTTCATAGTGTATATCATCATTGTTTTCTATTCTCTGATATTAAAGGCATTTTGATTGCTTACAGAAGTGGTTCTCAAACATTGCAACATTTTAAAACAGCTGTCTCAGCCTTATCCCCCAAAGTTCCTGACTCACAGGACTAGGGCAGGGCCTGAGAATTTGCATTTCACACAGGTCTCCATGTGTTGCTGACGTCTAGGGGCTGCACTTTGGGAACCACTGGGATGAGAATGTTGAGCCTGGTTGTTGTGAATGAGTGTGACTGGTGAAGGTTTGAACGGCTGAAACGTAGGATTGTGCTTATGAGAGACAGTGTGTGTATAAGTGAGAAGAGTATTCAGAAGAGGGATCACAGGGCTCTAGTGAACTTGTGTTCCACTCTTTTTGTTTCTCCCACTCTTTTGTATTTGAGAGTGTTTTTATTTCTAGTAAACCATGTTTTCTTAACTGGTGTTTCTATTTGTGGCAGGTTGGAAGATAGGATCACCATTCAGCAAAATGAAGTTTCTGAAGATGGAGCCCCAAGGAGCATGGATCACCTTGGTGAAGTTCACGTAGGTGAGCATCACTGTATTGGCCTGATTACTTTCTGGAAGGTCGTTAGCACTAACCTGTTCTATTTGGACTATATATTAATAGAGAGCATCACTAACCACTAACCTGAATTATCTAAAAAATATAATAGGCATAGAGCACTGGACTCCACATTTATTTTTTTATTGTTTTTTTTTGAAGTATAGTCGATTTACAATATTGTGTTAGTTTCAGGTGTACAGCATAGTGATTCATTTTTTTTAATTTGCAGATTAGATTCCATTATAGGTTATTACAAGATATTGGGTTATTACAAGGTATCTATTTTATGCACAGTAGTGTGTATCTGTTAACCCCATACTCCTAATTTGTCCTTCCCGCTCCCTCTCCCTTTTGGTAAACACAAGGTTGTTTTCTCTGTTTGTGAATTTGTTTCTGTTTTGTACATAGCTTCATTTGTATTATTTTTTATATTCCACATATAAGTTATATCGTACAGTATTTGTCTTTCTCTGCCTGACTTATTTCACTAAGCATTATTTTCTCCAGGTCCATGTTGCTGCAAATGGCAGAATTTCATTCTTTTTTATGGCTGCTGGACTCTGCATTTATAAGCCTGTATTGTTTGGCAATGTGGGCAGTGTAACTTTTTGGTCAGTTATCTTACTGAATGTTCAAAACAAAAAGAATTGCTTGCCAAAGCTAAGCCAGTATCTCAGGACATTAAATAAGTGGTCTTCTTATTTCTAATAGTACTAATTAAAATATAAGAAGTACAATTTTTTAATATCTAACCTATAGGAACAAAGATAACCTGGAGCTGTTGAGTGTTTAAACAGTACTTTTTCACATGTCCTTGCATTTGTGTCACATTTTGGAACTTCCGTTATAATGGAAGGATTTAACAAATTAAATCTCCTTTCTGAAAATAAAACATACCCGGTAAAAGATTATTTATAAGGTAATAAAATCACATGTATATTTGATTTTTTTTTCATGAAGTTTTTTGCTATGATTCATGTTAAATAGTGTACTATTTCAGTATCACTTAGCACATTAAGTACTGTATAGACTTGTCATGTAATCTTTCCTTTATTCCACAGAACCTGGAGTGGATGGTTCTCCACACTCTGAGTGTGATGTAGATGAATCTATGCAACCAGAACCATTTTTCCATAAACACTTGAAAGCAGCCTCTCAAGTCCAGTCAGTCCTTTGTTCACCAGAAGAATCCTCTCCACTTCGATCTCACTCTGGTTCACCACGAAGAAATAAAAAACAGAATTCCTTGCTGATTGGACTTTCAACTGGTCTATTTGATGCAAACAACCCAAAGGCAAGTATGCTCCTCAGATGGAAAACGTTATCCATTTGATAACATTTCACATTTACTATTTTTCTTTGATAAGCTATAATATTGAGTTTTAATCCCTTAAAAACACAAACACATACACACAAAAGCACACTCATCAAAATAAACAGAAACAAGAAAACCCCTCCATCTTCTCTCCAATACTGAAAAGAAATTGCCATTGAGAGTACAGCTAGGACAAAGGCTGCCTCATTGGCTCCATGTGCAGGGTCTCTTCATAAGGTCTACTTTTATTTGAGCAGAACATCCCTCTTAACACCCTCTTATTCTGTCCCCCTTTCCCATTCCCAACCCAAATTCCATTTTTAGTATTAGACTAAGCTTGAGCATTATGTCTTAAAGGGATGGAAGTGCTGTGTTGCCTAATTTATACCTAGAAGGATTAGTAGATGTGCATCTGCACTTTCTGGTAAAAGTTTTCCAGACCTCTTACCTTTTCTCACTCTCTGTTTTAAAAATATGTAATCAATTTTTTTCTTATTAAGAGATTAGAACATTATAGAAAATTTAGAAATGTAAGTAATCACATATCATTTTGTTATATTACTTTTCATATATGTAATTTTTACATATATGTAGCTTTTTAACAAAATAGGATGTCATGCATACTCTTTTTGTAACCTGCTTTTCTATTTAGTACATATTATAAAATTATTACAAATGTTATTTTTACAAAAACAGCATTTTGTCATATTGTCAAGTATTCTCTCATATCCTTCTGAAGGGCAACAAATTCCATTGTTTTGCTATATCATGCTTTCTTTAATCTGTTTTCATTGTTGGGCCTTTAGATTTCAATTTTCGTTGTTGTTATAACCACATTCATCTATATCTTTGTTCATATCCACAATTATTTCCATAAAATAAATTTTTGTAAGTGTAATTCAAAAGGATATATTGTATAATGTCTGATTTTCCTTCAAGAAACATTGTATAGTGCTATAAATAGTATGTGAGAGTTCATACTCTAAATAATACCAACTATTATCATTTACTTAAAAATTGTGTGTTTAATGAATGAGTAATGGTATCAACTCCTTAAAGTTTATATTTCTGTTTTTACCAGTGAGTTGAACATTTTTCATATATTTAACTCTGCATATAAATGAATTACCTGAATTCTCTTGTCCTTAACTGTTTTTAAAATATTTTTTAAATGAGAAATGATTTTCAGTTTAACTTTCCAGATGGATATGTTTTTACTTTGTGGAGTATTTTCTTATGATTTTCTTAAATGTAGAGACGGCTAAATTCTCTCACTTATCTGATAGCATTCAGATTTTCAAAGGTGTAAACTTAGCGTATCCTTGGTGGGCAGAAAACGATCACCGTATGATTCATGTACTTACTTTTGTCGTGAAGGTGTATAGCTTTCTTTATCCCAAAGCTTTTTAATAACTTACTGCTGTCTATAAAAGTTAATGGACTTTTAACTGAATAATACATTTGATTGCTTGATTTCCTTTCATGACCTTAGTTCAGCCTTAGTAGTTCTGTAGAAGTACTTACTCTGGACTTACAGCAAAGCAGATTTCATGTAGAGGGAGAGGACAAGAAAAATCTCTGGAAAATCAAAGCAGTCTATAGCCATTTAAGGCAAGGACAGAAAGCCATGCCTGCCTGTCCCGTAAATTTCTGAGATCATGAGAGTTCATCACTGTGCCAAAATAGTAAATAATCAGTGTTCGTAATGGTGGCTTTGAATCATGAAGAAAAGGTGAAAACTATTTATAAGCGTTTATATAATCCATTTACTAAAATGGGATAATTTAACCTCCTACAGAGATTTTTGTTAAAAGTTTTTTTTTTTTTTAAATGTTAAGTCATACTACTTTTGTCCTTTTTTTTATTAAAGGAAATCCTTCTTGAGCTTTGGATCCTAACCTCCCTCACCTTCTTAAAGAAGTCACTCCTTTACTTTTGCCCTCCAGCCTGCGTCATGAACGTCTTTCTCTGTGATGGGTTATTCCCACAGGACACCTGCTCTAACAGGTCCCAACATAAATGGCAAACTTCCCGTAAGCACACGTCCTCCCCTGCTCCCACTGCACTTCTCTTTGTTGTATTTTTGCAGTGTCCCCACCACTCACTTCCCAGTACATTCCAGTGTGGTTGTCAGCCCACTTCTCCACTGAAGCTTCTCTTGCCAAAATCACCAATTATTAGTACATTATCAAGTTCCCTGTACCTTTTTCTCTCACCTTTCTTGACTTTTCTTTCAACAGAGTTGATATACACCTTCTTTTATAATCATTTTATCTGTAGGCATCCTGCGTATCATACTTTCCTGGTTTTCCTCTGCATTCATTGTCACTCTCCGGTTTCCTTTGCTGCAGACACTCCTACTAACAGATCTCCTTAAAAGAGTATAGACTCTTCTGTCGTTAGGTGAATTGTTCTGTAAATGTCAAAAATTAAGTCCAGTGGTGTTGTTCATTTTTCTTTATCTTGACTGATTTTTTTGGTCTACATTAACTATTAGTTGCTGAGAAAAGAAGATTGAAAATTTTAACTATATTTGCATAACTATCTATTTCTCCTTTCAGTTCTGTCAACTTTTGCTCCATGTATTTTGAAGCTCTGTTACTGACTGAATAAGAATTTTGTATTGTTCTGTCTTCTGGGTGAATTGATACATTTATTGTTATGAAGCATCAACTCTGGAATAGTGTTGTTCAAGTCTTCTGTATCCTTTTTCTTTTCTTTCTACTTGTTTATCAATTACTGGGAAAACACTGTTGACATTTCCAGTCAATTGAATGTAAATTAATAATATTTATGTCTTCTTTATAAATTGACCCCTTTATCATTATGAAATGACTCACTTTATCCCTGATCCTATCACCTTGTTCTGAAATCTACTTTGCCTGGTTTTAACATAGCCATTCTAGCTTTCTTATGCTTAGTGTTTATATGGTATATATTTTTACATCCTTTACGTTTTTTTTTAAATTAATTTATTTACTTTTGGCTGCATTGAGTCTTCGTTGCTGCACACGGGCTTTCTCTAGTTGCGGTGAGTGGGGGCTACTCTCCATTGTGGTGCGCGGGCTTCTCATTGCAGTGGCTTCTCTTGTTGCAGAGCACGGGCTCTAAGCGTGTGAGCTTCAGTAGTTGTGGCATGTGGGCTCAGTAGTTGTGGCTCACAGGCTCTAGAGCACAGGCTCAGTAGCTGTACCGCACGGGCTTAGTTGCTCCATGGCATGTGGGATCTTCCCAGACCAGGGTTCAAACCTGTGTCTCCTGCATTGGCAGGCAGATTCTTAACCACTGCACCACCAGGGAAGTCCCTACATCCTTTACTTTTTTTTTTTTTTTTTGCAGTACGCAGGCCTCTCACTGTTGTGGCCTCTCCTGCTGCGGAGCACAGGCTCCGGATGCGCAGGCTCAGCGGCCATGGCTCACGGGCCCAGCCACTCCACGGCATGTGGGATCCTCCCAGACCGGGGCACGAACCCTTGTCCCCTGCATCAGCAGGCAGACTCCCAACCACTGCACCACCAGGGAAGCCCCATCCTTTACTTTTAATCATACTTATTTCATATAGACTTCTTGTAGTTGTCATATAGTTGAGTCTTGCTTTTTAACATTCTGACAGTCTTTTAATTAAAGTGGTTAGACCATTTATATTTAGTGTAATTTTCAATATATTATCATTATGATTGAGTTTAAACTTATCATTTTGCTATTTTCTATTTGTCTCATTACTTCTTTCATTCCTTTTTTACTTTTATTCTCCCCTTTGGGTTGAGTATTTTTAGTATTTTATTTAATCTCTACTATTTGCTTATAAAGTAGACTTTAAAAAACATTAATGGTCATTCTCAGTTTTCAGTATAAATCTTTAGTTTATCCTAGTCTGCCTTCAAATATTGTACCATGTCACGAATAGCATCAGAGCCTTACAACAGTACATTTCGATTCCCCTACTCTTGCCTATCCTTTGTGGAATTGTTGCCATGTGTTTTATTTCTGCATGTATTATAAATTCCACAATACATTTCTATTGTTTTTGCTTTCAGCATTCAATTATCTTTCACCGAAAGTAAAAATTGAGAAAGCAAGTCTTTTATATTTACATATTAACCATTTCTAACATTCTTCATCCCTTTGTGTAGAATTCGAATTTTTATCTGGTATTATTTTTCTACCACTTTAAGAACTTCTCTGACACTTCTTGTGTCCCTGTTGGTGATGATTTTTTTTTAACTTTTGTTTATTTAAAAACATTTTAATTTCACTTTCACTTTGAAAGGGTATTTCTACTAGATCTAGACTTACATTGTCTTCTGGGCTGCACTGTTTCTGACAAGAAACACCATAAATACAGTGGCAGCTTTCATAAGGCAGTTGTAACAGAGTGACTTAACAAAATTGAGAGTATAACACATAAATGAAGATTACTGAAGGTAAATTTGTAATAGGTCAGGATGAAATACTGTAAAGATGAGACCTTCTAGTGATCTCATGTGGGGAGTAGAGTGGAAGACTGATCTCTATGAAAACTGGAGAATTTATTTTCTTGTTATAGCAAATGCAGAGTGAGGGAAAGTAAATATTAATATACAATTCACAAATAACACAAGTGCCTTAAATGTCTTCTTTTGATTTGCTAAAATATCAATTCTTAGAAAATGTCTGTAATTTTTGCCTTTTGTAAGTGTTCATAATTTTTTAATGTTTTAAGTCCATTTTTAACCTCGTTTATGGGTTGAAGTGAGCAAGTATTTGTACAAGCTATTTTGAGGGTGTAGTGTTACCATTGAATTGCAGTAAGCAGAAGCTAAATAAATGTGCTCATCATAAACTATTTTATAGTACAGCCAGAGGATTACTAACATTTTATATTAAAAATACTACAGATGAAAAACTGAGTTGATGGAATTAAGTAGAATTTCATGTGAAGTTCTATTAGTGCAACTACTACTAAATTCATTCATTCTTTATGTGGTTGTCTTCATTTTTGAGAGAAAATAGAACCAACAGTGAAAGATCTAAAGGAACTGCATTTTTTTTAAGGTTTTAAGGTTTTTTAAAACATTGGTTTCCTGTTTGATTTATAATGGTACCAAATGCTAGCTGCATAAGTAATCATACTACAAAAAATTTTGGAAAAAATGAGTCTGACTATAAATGAAGTAATATCTCAGGCAACATGTTCTGGATTAATAACTATTTTCAGGAGGATTTCTTTCTATTAATGTCAGAACTATAGAATATTATTTAAACATTATGAAAGAAATCTAGTAGACTCAGAATTACAGAACTGGAAGTGTTCTTATATAAAATTCTTCTTATGAAGATGAATATCTTGTCTAAAACTTTAGCAGTCTGTTAGGGAAGACTGTGAACTTTAGGATTTTAAATACAGGACCTTTGGGAACTGTTGGATTGATGGGTGTGTAAACCCATTCCCAGAGGTACAGACCACTTGAAATTTCTTTCTAACCCTATTATTTTATGTTAGGTGATGAAGTTTATTTTAATTATTGACAGGAATAAACTAGAATTGAGATGATTTTACCAGGGCTAAAATTTATCTCAGCCTGAAAAATATTGCATCCTTTTGTGTAGTCCCCTTGTATTTAGGTATATAATGCGTATATGCTATTTATTTTTATCGATTAGCATGTATCTGGGTAAACTGTTAGTGGCTGCATATTTTGCATACCCCAGGTTTATAAAATATGTGGCTCAAACCATTAAAATAACAAACAAGTCAAGCGTAAATTCTGCTGACGGTACCATTGTTAAGTGCTTTAACCAGGCAGTGTATCTGCGCCATCTTGTAGCGCATCACCATTTTTTTTCTCGAGTGCTGTGATATGTAAATTACGTTCAAATAATAGAAGTCTATTCCTTTTTATTCTCACTAACAGATTGTACCAATAAAATTGGCCAAGTATATACATTTTCATTAATGTGCCAAACATTGTGAGTTCTGCACAGTCTCCCATCTGGTGCTGGGCTCTTATCGGGGCCTTAGGAGTCACGTTTCAGATCTTACCGACCCCTTTGGGGTTGACCAGCCCTGAGACTGACTTCTGTAGATGTGTGTGCCATAGCCCTGTCTGTCTGTCACGTTCCCTGTGGAAAGGGTGCTGGACAGAGGCTGTTCCTGTTATCCTGGTCTTACCCAGCACGGTTCACGTTTCAGGCACCTCCTCCATGTTGTGCTGTCTCATCACGGTGTGCTGGGCTCTTCCTCACCCTGCTGCTCCAGGTGCTGTCAGTGTGAACTTGGAGGTGCCTATCTTCCCAGCCGTCCTTTCTGGTGGGAAAGGCGCTCGCTGCTCGCAGTCCCTGCTTGCAGCCCGCTGCTCAGGGAGGCCCCAGTGGGCTCTTCTTTGCACTAACTGGAGGCCCTGCCTTAAGCTGTTGGCCACCCAGCATCTGTTAGGGCAAAGGGACACTAAGGGCCACCAGTTGTGTGGGGTGCTGCTTAGCCAAGCTTGGGCAAAAGTACCTGGAGCGCATTGGACGTCGAGAAGTGAGAGGAAGACTCAGGAGGGGTGCTGTGGCCAAGGGGTGGCAGGGCCTGACCCCGCTCCAGCTCCAGCTCCCTCCATGTGCACACCCCAGATAAACACCCTCTCTACCTTTTAAAGTCCACTTCACATTGAAACCCAAGCAGAACTCGCAAGCTTACTTTCATCACTGAAAAAACACTGAGCTGAAGTTCAAGAGAAGTAGGTTCTCAGCTTAGGCAAGTCGCCCCTGAAGCTTCTAGCTTTAAATGGATGATTGATATGTATATATAAATAACAAAATTATTATTAGCTCCAATTTTCTAATTTTTTCTCTCGCTTTAATTTTCTCACTGTCTCACTCCTAATAAGATATCGGCTGCCTTTTTATAGATGTTGAGGACATGTTCACTTCCAGACCTCTCAAAGCTGTTCAGAACACTGATGGATGTCCCCATAGTCGGAGATGGACGTCAGGACAATCTTGAAATGGATGAAATGGAAGATGAGCATGTTAAGGAAGGACCTTCCGACTCCGAGGACATGTGAGCATGATGACATTTGTAGATACCGACACTAACAGGATTTCTGAATTTACACATGTTCTAGAGATGGAGACTCACCACAGTTTTCAAACATGATCTGTAGCTGACCTTGCACTACTCCTTTAACTTTTTACAATGTATTTTAAAGTACAGTCAAGTAAACTTTGATATGTGTGTCTGCCTCTAAATACTGTAACTTAATGTCACTTGAGGAATGTAAGGACAGGGTCACCATTGTGTTCTCTGTCTTACTGGCCACTGAGCACCCATCACAACGCTTGATGTGGGTGCTTAATTGAGTGAACCTCAGCAGGATAATGACTGTTTGGTAGTTTGATGCCACATGGTACAGGGATTGCAGTGGGGAACTGAAGGACTCACTACTCTACTCTTCCCCAGGAAGATGCCAGAAAGCTCCACATCTGTCTCCTGCCGGCTGTGATTTCAAAACCATGGCAGTGGGGAGTTAGCAGGTGGAATAGTGTGTGTGTGTGTATGTGTGCGCACATGCTCACATGTGAGCTCTGCACTTAACTGCCTTCACAAAATTCCCTCCTTATTAATGCCTGAGGAATCCAGAATCTCAGAGGAAAATTTAACAACACTCCTGAAAGAGCTAGGAACTGGCAGCTCCTTGGACAGTAATACCCCTTCACTTTCCTTGATAGCAGTCAGCCTTCTCAGCCTATCCGACAAATGTTACAGCGTTTGGGGGGAAAGAAAACCAGAGTGTTCAAGAAGTGTATTCAAGTCACCGGGAAAATAGGTTGCAAAATGCTATAATTTTTATGATTTATTTTTTGATTTGTTTGAATTTAAGTTTCTCCTTTTTACCTCTGCCTTTCAGTAGAAACAATGTGTGTTTTGATCTAATTGAAAGCATGATATCAGTCTCATGATTTTTCTCCCTCTAATTCTTGAGCCGGGCACTGCATCTGGTGCATTTTATTTTCTGTTTTTGTTTTTCTTAAGGCTTGCCCTTTCTTTTTAAATTTCTAGCCAAACTTTATCTTTCAAAGGCTGACTTTTGAATTCTCTGGCTATCCAGTGGTTAGGACTCCATGCTCTCACTGCCGAGGGCCCGGGTTCAACCCCTGGTCGGGGAACTAAGATCCCACAGGCCACACAGTGTTGCCAAAAAAATAAATAAAATAAAGGTTGACATTCCCCCGCCCCCCATAGAGTTCTGTAGATTTTTGCTGATGCCCTCAAAATTTGGAGGAAGGGCTTCCCTGGTGGCGCAGTGGTTGAGAGTCCGCCTGCCGATGCAGGGGACACGGGTTCGTGCCCCGGTCCGGGAAGATCCCACATGCCACGGAGCGGCTGGGCCTGTGAGCCATGGCCGCTGAGCCTGCGCTCCGCAATGGTAGAGGCCACAACAGTGAGAGGCCCGTGTACCGCAAAAAAAAAAAAAAAAAAAAAAAAAAAAAAATTTGGAGGAAAAGTTACCATTTTATCCTCGCTTCTTCTGCTTGGCTGTGGTCATTAAGCACTTTATGTTGTATTTTTATTAAGCCTGTTGGATAACAGGACAACATTTCAGCATCTCTGTGGTTGACAAAATCCTTGGTAACAGTTTTTTCCTCGGAGGTTTTATAAGTCATCAGTTTTTATCTGAGTGAATATAGCTTATTTGTGGCTTATATTCTTTTAATTACTAGTTGATGACAGAATTTTATTTTAAAATTTAAGTTAGAAGCTTTTAAGGTTATTTTTAAAATTTGAAAAGTAAGTTTTTTTCCAAGTAAGTTACTCCATATGCATATAGGGAAATTTCACTTGACATTTTTCTTTAGAAAATATGCATTTTTTTGATCCAAACTTTATTTATGATCATATAATAAAACCTACTAAAAAGAAAATTCAGGACCAGGTTTTAAAGTACCTGAGTCAATTTTCTGAGTGCTCATTTCATAAAAAATCTTAATCCTCTTACACTTTTCTTACACGGGCGTAGTTAGCAGCCCACGCGCTTTAATACCATCTGTGGTGGAAACTAATTCCTCTACAGGAAGATCTTACCAACAGGTTGATGCCTGGCCACATAGCAGTGGCACCTAGCGGATGTGCTGGTCTGTAGGTCTGGTAATTAAATATCAAGCTAAATGCTCCTAGAAGGACGATCCAAAAGATTAGACACTGTCCTTCTCATTCTAATTGGATGGTGTTTGCTTTTCTTTAAGTGCTGCAAAGTCAAAGTGTAGGAGTTTGTACACATATGTACAAAATAAAGATATTTCTACATTAAAAATTATTTTTCTGTTAATGAGAATTTTGTATGAGGTCTCACATAATAATATTCATGTTTCAGTTCTTCAGTAAGTATTGAATTGTTTATTCAGTTAGAGTCTAAACTTTAAGAAAGGGCTTCATCAGCCTTGTGTTCCGCTTAATACTGCTTTTCCACTATTGAAATACTCACTGTGGGTCCCTAATCTTTCAGAGGACTTTATGTATCTAAAACTCGAATTAACTGTTAGTCTACAAGTTCTTCCTTTTGCTTGCCCCAGGGAGAAAGAAGCAGCTCCTCGGGGGAATGGAGCTGCCGAGTGTGCTTCTTGGGTCTTGTAGACGTGGTCAGAAGGCCTAAATCTCAGTGTCGTTTTTGTCATTTATTGACCACGTGGCCTTGACAAGTCACTTGAGCACCTTGATTCATAGTTTCCATGTTTCTAAAGTGAGTTTTGTATGGATAAAATTTAAATAGGATAAACAGCTTTAATAACTAAGGTATTATATGAATGTAAGATATTACTTGCATAAATCAGTTCATTTCAGCATCTGTAATTGCACAAAAGTAGAATTAATACTCTGGGCAGTGCCTGGAGGGCAAGACCCCCGCAGTGAGGCTAGTTCCCAGCTGTCGCACATCCACACCAAGATTTTGCTGAACCTTCAAAACTACATGAAAGAAAAATATTTAGTCTGGCTCTTCAATATTGAAGCATTCTTTCAAAACTTAAAGAATTAATAATGTTGATAGTTACGTGATTCTCTCTGACAAATCAGGACCATTTTATACAAGTCATCTTTGGGCGTACATATTCCAGAAGATGTGTCGTGTGCTTTATTTATCAATTGTGTGAATCCTCATTTCCTTTGTTAAAAACTATGTGTTTTTTCAGATTTCTTTTTACCCACAACGAGTACTTTTAAGTAGAAAGGAGCGCATGTATATTGAGTTGAAGTAAAATTTCAGAAAGGTAAAGTTTGGTAACGTTCCATTTAATTTTCAATTCTCAGTGTGTTTGAAGAGGCTGACACAGACTTACAAGAGCTTCAGGCCTCCATGGAGCAGCTGCTGCGGGAGCAGCCTGGGGAGGACTACAGTGAGGAGGAGGGTTCGGGCCTGAAGACCAGCGACGCGGAGCAGGCCGCCAACGGCACGGACGCGGGCGATGAGTACGACAGCCCTAGCAGCGAGAGCGCTCTCAACGAGGAGTGGCACTCGGGTGCGTGGTGGCCCACACTGCAAGCAGCGTGTCTCTTTCTGGCCTCCAACACGAGCCCCTTCCAGCCTTAAGTGAGACTGAAGCCTGCTCTGCATCGCTGACTTGCGTTCACTCTCTTCTCACACAGTCCGCATACAAAGTTGTCCCATTTCTTTTCCACTGAAGTATGGAAATGCTTTTTTGAAGCATTTTTATCCTGTTATCCTCCACTTCTTATTTTCCTAGTAATAAAGATAGTAACTTAGTTTTCTTAGCCCTTTGTGTTTTACAAAGGGCTTCCACATACAGTGCTTAACCAACAGGGTTAAACTGAAAGAGTTTTTAAAACCTTGACACTTTTTTTTTTTGTTTGGAAACAGTTCCTTGTTCATATCATTGACCCTAAGATGCATAGAAAATTTGTGTATTTAAATAACGATTGATTTGAGAAGAGGTAATGTGAAAAAGAGTGATTCTGCATTCATTTTTCTTTTACTAGAATTTTTCAAATTACCTTGGGCATGTACATGACATAAAACATATAAAGCATTTATAATACTTTTTAAGTGCCTTCCAAGTTTTATGATATACATCTTAGGTCATCTATGTGCTCATTCATGTTTGGCCCTATTTTTAATATCAAGTTTTTAAAAATAGGGTTGGTTGCCTCAGTGCAGAACATATGGGTATGCTTTTTCCTTTTTTTTTTTTTTTTAGCTAAATTCAGTGACATCTCTTGGAATAGTTTTTATTCTAACCTGACTTACTGTTTATGTCTATAAAAGAAAAGATTTCTAAAGTAACATTCCTGTTAAGACAAATTTATATATACATACATTGATTACCTGTATAAATGACAAGTATTATAATGACAGAAACTTTATATTGAACGTACAAGTAGTCTATCAATGACAGTATTCACGTGTCATAGGATTTTAATCAGTTATGGTAAGAATTATTTTATTCAGTCTTTTACATCATAAAATGTCTTCTTTTTTATTTATGTTTTTTAGATAACAGTGATGGTGAGATAACTAGTGAATGTGAATACGACAGTGTCTTTAATCATTTAGAGGAACTAAGGCTTCACCTAGAGCAGGAAATAGGCTTCGAAAAGTTCTTTGAGGTTTACGAGAAAATAAAAGTGAGTAAAATGTCACTTAAAACGTTTAATTTTGAAATATGCTCTGTTTGAATTACTAGTGAAATGTCAGTGATTTTTATTAGTCAGTAGACCCATTATAAATAATAAACAAAGTCTCCAATTAGAGGAGATTAACATTCAAATATTAATTTATATTTGGACATTTGGTATAGGCTGTTCATGAAGATGAAGATGAAAATATTGAGATTTGTTCAACAGTAGTTCAGAATCTTTTGGGAAATGAACATCAGCATCTTTATTCTAAGATTCTTCATTTAGTTATGGCAGATGGAGCCTATCAAGAAGGTAAGATTTCCGCACATCCTTATATTTTAAATAAATGTGCAGAAAATAAAATGACAGATGTAAATTGATGAGGTTATATCACATGCATTTTGGTGAAATCTGTATTGGAATTATATGAAGTACTTTGAAGCAGTTAACTGTGTCCTTCTCTTTGACTGTTTCTGGCATAAGCTTTTATTGGCTTAAGTTTTTTAAGTCAATATTTTAATTTAATTTGCAAGTAACATTTTGAATGAGATTTTTTTTAAAGCCTCCTTATTGGACAGCTCTAGAAATTAGAATACTTTTTTATTAAGGAGAAAGAATTAAATTTTTAGACACGTGTGTAAAATTTCTCCTAACTAGAACCAAATGTAATCTCTTCTGTTGAGAGTAAGTAGAGTTCATCTACAGTGATTTGAGGGTAAACCATTTTTATATTTGGAAAATATTTACCAATAGAATCACTCAATGTGTTAGGACTTTATTAAAAGTTATTAAAGTTAAAAATGTTTTTCCCCTTAAATTGGTCAAGAGCACTAAGCGTGGAACCTAGAGACCAGAGTTACAGTCCCGACTCTGACAAGCTGGTCATATGACACAAGGTGTTTTATTTTGTCTCGAGTTTGTTTCCTTTGCTATCAGATGGAGCATGACCTCCAACCTCCTGCACTGTGGTAGGTTTTCAGTGTGTTTATGGAGGCCCCTGTGGGCCTGGCACTTCATTTCTGTGGCCACTGAAGGGCATGGTCTGTGCTTACATGTTGTGTACAGTTTCCTTGGGAGATAAGACAGATAGATAGGAAAGAAAGTGTAAAACTATACATAGAAGTGCTCATTCTGAAATGCTTTCAGTGCAGTAGGAATTAGAGAAGGGAGATCAAACTGGGAAAAATGGAAAGAAACGTAGAAGGCATGACTTGTAGGGAAAAGAGCAAACCAGCAATTCATGGGTCTTAGGGTGGTTAGACTGACTGTATTAGGAGCTTCCTGTTGAGAATTAGTCTTTGTGATTGACCCTGTGAGATGTGTAAGGAACTGGAGGAAACCAGTGAAGGTTTCTGAAGTGAAAGGACTGACATAGTGGAAGAGGCAGCGGGAGCACCTGATGGAAACGGTAGAGGCAGTTGGCGTGAGTTGGTGAGGACCCGGACTTCGTGTTCAGAGGGCTGTTCAGTTCAGGTTTTTCAGAGCCAGGGTTTTATTAAAATATTTGACATTTTGACTCATGAAAACTTAAGTCTGCTAAAATCACAGCTCAAGAATGCTTTTTATTTTGGGAGAAACTTTATGGTTATGTAGACTTATTTACATTAACTGTAAGCTCAGCAAAAAATGTTTCTTGAGTTTAATGGAAGTAAAATTCTTGTTAAAATTCTAATAGTTATCGTTAAATTGAAACTAGAAAATCTTCAGGTAGAGTAAGTACTCTTTTTTTTTAATTTATTTATTTTATTTATTTATTTTTGGCTGCGTTGGGTCTTCGTTGCTGTGAGTGGGCTTTCTCTAGTTGCGGCAAGCGGGGGCCGCTCTTTGTTGTGGTGTGCGGACTTCTCATTGTGGTGGCTTCTCTTGTTGCAGAGCACAGGCTCTAGGTGTGCAGACCTCAGTAGTTGTGGCACACGGGCTCAGTAGTTGTGGCTCGCAGGCTCTAGAGCGCAGGCTCAGTAGTTGTGGCGCACGGGCTTAGCTGCTCCACGGCATGTGGGATCTTCCCGGACCAGGGCTCGAACCCGTGTCCCCTGCACTGGCAGGCGGATTCTTAACCACTATGCTACCAGGGAAGCCCAGTAAGTACTCTTATAGCTTCAGACCCCACTGCATTTTCATTACTTTTCTTCTTAAGCTAACAGAATAACTGCCAAGGAGTAGTTCAGGCCATTAGCAGCAAGGAACAGATTGAATGTAAACCAGTCCTTTTTATAAGCCAGCAGATAGTGCTGCCTGTGTGCTTCACTATGTAGTAGTTCAGATTACCAGAAATAGGCACAAACAGAATCACGTTTTATGCTTATGGTGGTTGCTATGAAACCTATCAGTAGAAATTTAAGGGAGCTCTTCTTTATTAAAAAAAAAAGTCAAAGGACAATAAAATACTTCCAGTTGGGGGAAAAAATATAAGAACGTACTTATCCAAATAAATGTTTAGTGTCTTCAAAGCAGAGATACAGACTTATTCTAATGAAGGTATTCCATTACACAAAATATCTTGAAACTTCTCTTTCAGAAATTCCCTGACAGCTTATATACCAGATTCTTTTGATACAAGTCTATTCTGAGAGCATTTGATTTTTTTGTAAAAAGCTTAAAGTTACTTGCAACCAAGTTTAGTGAATGAAGTGGGTAATCAAGATAAATGATATGTGATCTTTCTCAGTAACTTACCATGCAGTAATGAGCCTAATTTGTATAATTAGTTTGTAAACTGATTTGGAATATTTTGAACAAGAATTCATTTCTAGGGCTTCCCTGGTGGCGCAGTGGTTTACAGTCCGCCTGCCGATGCAGGGAACACGGGTTTGTGCCCCGGTCCAGGAAGATCCCACATGCCGCGCAGCGGCTAGGCCCGTGAATCATGGCCGCTGAGCCTGCACGTCCAGAGCCTGTGCTCCGCAACGGGAGAGCCACAACAGTGAGAGGCCCGCACACCGCAAAAAAAAAAAGAATTCATTTCTAAAAATGTTTGTCAAAAATTAATACTACTACTTTAAAGGTATGATTTGTAGACTAAAGTTAAGGATTTAAAGTGTTGATGCGTAATTTTGGCAGTATAAATTTTCATAAGATTTATTTATATTCCATCTCGTTCCCCCAAAAAAGTTTTAACTACATGGTATATAGTGCAATGTATATGTGTGTGTGTGTGTGTGTGTGTGTGTGTGTGTGTGTATACACACACACACACACACACAGAACAAAGTGAAATTAAGTTAAAAACAAGTGTTTGGGAAAGTCAACATATCAGGCAAATGAATACCTCAGGCAAATGAGTGCAAGCAATATAATATTAAGCCAAGTTGAAGTAGGAACAGAAAGTTCATGGTCAAAGGGTCTCTACAATTTGGGAAAATAATTCACAAATTTGGTGCTGAGATTTGTAGCAAAACAGGAAACCAAACTAATTACTTGAGACAAAATATGTCCGTTACTCAGAGGGCAGCTCTTTTTGATATTGAAACAAAGGAAAAATGTCCAGTGATTCTTCTAAAAAGGGGACTATGATACAGTGTTCCTCAAACTCGGGTAGCATGTAGAGTCCTCTAAAGGGGAAAATGCTTTTTCAGACTCCAAGAATCTACGTCCATAGACCTCAGTGAAAAACTGAAGTCTTAGTGTTTGCAAATGTCTGTCAGTTGTGTTTATTACTATAAAACATGGGGTCTTTTTATATATATAAAAAATATTTTTATCAAAATGAATATATAAAATATAAACATTATCTGGAACTTGTACATTCCTGATTTAATTGAAATCTTGGACACCATTTTATAAAACAGCCCTATTATGGCCTGAAAACATTCTCAGTAACTTTTACAATATTTGGATTTCATAGGACCCTTTCTCATAATATGGCATGTGGAAGTTAATGGCATGAGGCCAGAAAAATGATTGTATTTGAGTGAATCTGTGGAGGGTATCAGACTAGTTCTGTTCATACTCAGACTGCATCCTTCAGGCAGTTCTCACAAGTATCGTTTCAAGATGCTTTTCATGAGTAGTCAGCAACACTGTGCTTGGGAGTTAGCGTTGCTTGACAGGCATTTGGAAAACTTGCCCCTTCCTTGGAGAAAAAGCACAGTCAGCTGAGCCATGAGGTAGAATTGACACCATCCTGTGGCAGCTGAGTGGTTTCAGAAGGACACATGCCTACACGGAAGGCCATTCCCCTGCAAAACACCACCAATCATGCTGGCTAACGCACTCCTCAAGAAGCAGTACCAGGTTTACTCTACCACACAAATGAAAGGGCACAGGGACCCCGAGTTCTGGATCATAAAGCCTGCAGTAATTCCTATAGCCTGGAAAAAAATGTAAAGCAGCTAAACATATCAACTCACTAAGCTGGTTGTAAAATGTATATTGAATTCTCTAAATCAGCCATCCCCAACTTTTATGGCGCTAGGGACCGGTTTCGTGGAAGACAGTTTTTCCACAGAGTGGGGAGTGGGGTGGGAATTGTTTGGGGATGAAACAAGCGCGTTACATTTATTGTGCACTTTATTTCTATTATTATTACATTGTAATATATAATGAAATAATTATACAACTCACCATAATGCAGAATCAGTGGGAGCCCTGAGCTTGTTTTCCTGCAACTAGATGATCTCATGTGGGGGTGATGGGAGACAGTGACACGCAAAGTGTGTTGCTTATGTCCAGTCTACCCCGTTAGATGCAGCTTAATTGTCACTTGCCACGCACTGATAGGGTTTTGATGTGAGTCTGCAAGCAAGTGATTTTTGTTGTTGTTGTGGTACGCAGGCCTCTCACTGTTGTGGCCTCTCGCGTTGCGGAGCACAGGCTCCAGACGTGCAGGCTCAGCGGCCGTGGCACACAGGCCCAGCCACTGCGCGGCACGTGGGATCTTCCCGGACCGGGGCACGAACCCATGTCCCCTGCATCAGCAAGCAGACTCTCAACCACTGCGCCACCAGGGAAGCCCTGTTTCTTATATATTTTATACAGAGTAACTTGTATCTCTTAATCCCATGCCCCTAATTTGCCCCTCCCCCCTTCCCTTTCCCCTTTGGTAGCCACTAGTTTGTTTATTGTATCTGTAAGTCTGTTTCTTTTTTGCATGAATATTCATTTGTATTATTTTTAAAGGTTCCAAAATAAGTGGTATCATGGACTGTTAGACTTTCTCTGTGTGACGACTTTCACTAAGCATATTCTCTAGGTCCATCCACATTGCTGCAAATGGCAGGCTTTCATTCTTTTTTATGGCTGAGTAATATTCCATTGTATATATGTACCACATCCTCTTTATCCATTCATACGTTGATGGACGTTTAGTTTGCTTCCGTATCTTGGCTACTGTAAATAATGGTACTATGAACTTTGGGGTGCATGTATCTTTTTTGAATCAGTGTTTTTGTTTTTTTTCAGGATATATACCCAAGAATAGAATACTGGATCATATGGTAGTTCTATTTTTAGTTTTTTCCATAATGACTGTACCAATTTACATTCCCACCAACAGTGTACAAGGGTTCCGTTTTCTTCACATCCTCTCCAGCATTTGTTATTTGTAGGCTTTTTGGCAGGTGATGAGGTGTTATCTCGTTTTGATTTGCATTTCTGTAATAATTAGTGACGTTGGACATCTTTTCACGTGTGTTAGGCATCTAACACAAAGACAAAGGTATGTCTTTGGAAAATGTCTAGTCAGGACTTCTGCTTATTTATTTATTTACTTATTTATTTATTTATTTTGCGGTACGCTGGCCTCTCACTGCTGTGGCCTCTCCCGTTGCGGAGCACAGGCTCTGGACACGCAGGCTCAGTGGCCATGGCTCACGGGCCCAGCCGCTCCGTGGCATGTGGGATCCTCCCGGACTGGGGCATGAACCCGTGTCCCCTGCATTGGCAGGCGGACTCTCAGCCACTGTGCCACCAGGGAAGTCCCTGCCCATTTATTTATTTATTTGTTAGTTTTTTAATTTATGGCTGTGTTGTGTCTTAGTTGTGGCACACGGGGGTCTTCGTTGAGGTGTGTGGGATCTTCCGTTGCAGCACAGGCTCTTTGTTGTGGCATGCAGGCTTCTCTCTAGTTGTGGCACACAGACTCCAGAGTGCACGGGCTCTGTAGTTTGCGGCACGTGGGCTCTCTCATTGGGGCACACGAGCTCAGTAGGTGTGGTGCGTGGGCTTTGTTGCCCCATGGCATGTGGGCTCTTAGTTCCCTGACCAGGTATCATACCCACATCCCCTACATTGGAAGGCAAATTCTTTACCACTGGACTACCAGGGAACTCCCTCTTCTGCCCATTTTTGGTTAGGTTGATTTTTGGTTTTGGTTTTGGGTTTGTTTTATATTGAGTTGTATGAGCTGTTTATATACTTTGGATATTAATCCCTTGTTAGTCATATCATTTGCAATATTTTCTCCCATTCCAAAGGTTGTGTTTTTGTTTTGCTGGTGGTTTCCTTTGCTGTGCAAAAAGCTTTTAAGTTTAATTGGGTCCATTTGTTTATTTTTGCTTTTATTTCTTTTGCCTTAGGAGATGGATCCAAAAAAATATTGCTATGATTTATGTCAGGAGTGCTTTATGTTCTCTTCTATGAGTCTTATGGTTTCAGGTTTAACATTTAGGTTTTTAATCCATTTTGAGTTTATTTTTGTATGTGGTGTGAGGAAATGTTCTAATCTCATTCTTTTACATGCATCTGTCCAGTTTTCCCAGCACTACTCCTTGAGGAGAATGTCTTTCTCCATTATATGTTCTTACCTCCTTTGTCATAGATTAATTCACCATAGGTGTGTGGGTTTGTTTTTGGGCTTTCTGTTCTGTTCCATTGATCTATATGTCTGTTTTTGTGCCAACACCACACTGTTTTGATTACTGTAACTTTGTAGTAGACAGTAAGTCCCCTACATATGAATGAGTTCTGTTCTGAGAGCACATTCGTAAGTCCAGTTTGTTCATAAGTCCAACAAAGTTAGCCTAGGTACCCAAATAACACAGTCGGCTATATAGTACTGTACCACAATAGGTTTATAATACTTTTCACACAAATAATATGTAAAAAACAAAGAATCACAAAAAATAAAATATTTTTAATCTTATAGTACAGTACCTTGAAAAGTACAGTAGTCCAGTACAACAGCTGGCATCCGGGGCTGGCATCGAGTGAATAGGCAAGAAGAGCTACTAACTGGAGGAGGGAGAGGAGATGGGAGATGGCAGAGCTGAAAGATCACCAGCAATAGGAGACAGAGGGCAAGCTGCAGTTTCATTCATGCCTGACGTTGATGGCACAGGTTCTGCTTCCTTGCTGGATTCAGTTCTCTCTACCCTCTTGAAAAAACGATCCAATGATGTCTGTGTAGTAGCTCTTTTTTTCTTATCAAAGATGACATGGTGTCACTGGATTGCATTCTGAATGGCTGCTGCAACCTTCGTGTACCATTCTATGTTTGGGTCCTGAGCCTCAGAGACTAACAGTGCCTCCTCAAATAAGGAGAATCCCCTGCCATTTCCTGCATCGTGAATCTCTTCGGTTCTTCAGTTACTTCTTCTTCCTCTTGTAGCTCCACTCTCTCAATTATTTTCACTTTTCTTTCCATTGTTATCGCTTGGCACTTCTTAGCCATACCAGCTACACACCGCTGCCTTTACGTGTGCTTCCTGGGCTTGAAATAAAGATACTGTATTACTGTACTCTACACAGTACTGTACAGTAACGTACAGAAAAGCACAGCCACTTATAGAGGATGCATACATGTGACAGTGTACACCAGACATGTGAACTAACTTATGTGATTGGACATGAGAACGCATGTTTGCATCTTTGAAAGTTTGCAACTTGAAGATTTATATGTAGGGGACTTACTGTAGTCTGAAGTCTGGGAGGGAGATAGCCTCCAGCTTTGTTTTTTTTTTTCTCAAGATTGCTTTGGCAATTCAGGGTCTTTTGTGGTTCCATATGAATTTTTGGATTATTTGTTCTGGTTCTAGGGAAAATGTCATGGGTATTTTGATAGGGATTGCATTAAATCTGTAGACTGCTTTGGCTAGTATGCCATTTAACAATATTAAGTCTTCCAATCCAAGAGCACAGGATAGCTTTCTATTTCTTTGTATTATCTTCAGTTTCCTTCATAACTGTTTCACAGGTTTCGGTGTGTAGGTCGTTCACCTCCTTGGTTAAGTTTATTCCTATGTATTTTATTCTTTTTGATGTGATTTTAAACAGGATTTTTTTTCTCTTTCTGATGATTTATTATTAATGTATAGAAAAGCAACCGATTTCTATATGTTAATCTTGTATTCTGCAACTTTGCTGAATTCATTTATTAGTTCTAATAGTTTTGGGGGGGGAGACTAGTGTTTTCTTATATAAAGTATCATGTCATCTGCAAGAAGTGGTAGTTTTACTTCTTCCCTTCCAATTTGGATGCCTTTTATGTCTTTTTCTTGTCTGATTTCTGTGGCTAGGGCTTCTAACACTATGTAAATAGAAGTGGCAAGAGTGGGCATCCTTGTCTAGTTCCTGAATATAGAGGAAAAGCTTGCAGCTTTTCACTGTTGAGTGTGATATTAGCTGTGGGTTTGTCATAAATGGCCCTTACCATGTTGAGATGAGTTCTCTTTATACATACCTTGATGGAAATTTTTATCATGAATGAATGTTGAATTTTCTCAAATGCTTTCTGCACCTATTGAGATGATCACGTGATTTTTTTATGCTTCCTTTTGTTAATGTGGTGCTGTCACATTCGTAGACTTGCAAATGTTGAACCATCCTTGCATCCTGAGAATAAATCCAACATGATCGTGGTGTGTGATCCTTTTTATATATTTTTGGATTTGGTTTGCTAATATTTTGTTGAGGAGTTGTTTTTTTGTTTTGGGGGTTTTTTTTTTGCAGTACGCGGGCCTCTCACTGTTATGGCCTCTCCCGTTGCGGAGCACAGGCTCCAGACGCGCAGGCTTAGCGGCCGTGGCTCACGGGCCCAGCCGCTCTGCGGCATGTGGGATCTTCCCGGACCGGGGCACAAACCCGTATCCCCTGCATCGGCAGGCGGACTCTCAACCACTGCGCCACCAGGGAAGCCCTGTTGAGGAGTTTTGCATCTATATTCATCAAAGAGATTGGCCTGTAACTTTCTTTTCTTGTAGTGCCTTTGTCTGGTTTTGTTATCAGGGTAATGGTGGCCTCGTAGAATAAATTTGGGAGCATCCCATCCTCTTTAATTTTTTGGAATAGTTTGTGAAGGATAGCTATTATTTCTTTATATGTTTAGTAGAATTTCCCTGTGAAGCCCTCTGGTCCTGGACTTTTGTTGTCTGGGAGGTTTTCTTTATCACAAATTCAGTTTCACTACTAGTGATTGATCTGTTCAGATTGTTTCTTCTTGATTCAGTCTTGACAGGTTGTGTGTTGCTAGAAATTTGTCCATTTCTTCTGTTCAATTTGTTGGCATATAACTGTTCGTAGTAGTATGATTTTTTTGTTACCTCTGTGGTATTGGTTGTTATTTCTTCACTTTCATTTTGTTTATTTGGGTCCTCTTTTTTTTTTCTTTGTGAGCCTCGCTAAAGGTTTATCAACTTTGTTTATCAAAAAGAGTTATCAAAAATCAACTCTTAGTTTCATTAATCTTTTCTCTTTTTTTTTTGGTCTCTATTTTATTTATTTTCTTTATACTTTTTCCTACCTTTTGCTGACTTTGGGCTTTGTTTGTACTTCTTTTTCTAATTCCTTTAGGTGGTAGATTAGGTTGTGTTTTTGAAGTTTTTCCTATTTCTTCAGGAAGGCCTGTATGCCTATGAATGTTTCTCTTAGAACTGCTTTTGCTGCATCCATAAGGTTTTGGAATGTTGTGTTTTTATTTTCATTTGTCTTGAGGTGTTTTCTGATTTCCTCTTTGATTTCTTCATCGACCCATTGGGTTTTTAGTAGCATGTTGTTTGGTCTCCATGTGTTTGTTCTTTTCCCTGTTTTCTTTCTGTAATTGATAATATGGCTTGATATAATTTCTATCCTTCTAAATTTGTTGAGACTTGTTTTGTGGCCTAGCATGTGATCTATCCTGGAGAATGTTCCATGGGCACTTGAAAAGAATATGTACTCCGCCGTTTTGGGATGTAAAGTCCTATAGAGATCTGTTAAGACCAACTAGTCGATTGAGCTATTTAAGACCACTGTTGCCTATTGATTTTCTGTCTGGATGATCTGTCCATTGATGTAAGTGGGGTGTTAAAGTCCCCTACTGTTATTGTAGTGTTGTCAGTTTCTCCCTTTATGTCTGTTAGTTTTTGCTTTATATATTTAGGTGCTCCTATATTGGGTGCGTGTATGTTAAGTAATGTGATATTCTCTTCTTGTATTGATCCATTTATTGTTATAATGTCTTTCTTTATCTTTCTTTATGGCCTCTTTTTAAAGTCTATTTTTGTCTGATATATGTATTGCTACCCCCACTTTCTTGTCATTTCCATTTGCATGAAATATCTTTTTCCATCCCCTCACTTTCAATCTGTGTTTGCTTTTCGCCCTGAAGTGTCTCTCTTGTAGGCAGCATACTGAAGGGCCTTGGTTTTGGGTTTTTTTTTTTTTAATCTAGTCAGCTACCCTATGTCTTTTGATGAGAGCATTTAATCCATTGATATTTAAAGTACTTAATGGTTAGGTATGTACTTACTGTTTTCTGTTTTCTGGCTGTTGTAGTTCTTACTGTTTTCTGGCTGTTGTAGTTCTTCTCTGTTAATTTCTTCTCTTATGGTTTGATGATTTTCTTTAGTGGTATGCTGTGGTTTTTTCTTTTTGATTTTTGTGTATCTATTGTAGGGTTTGATTTGTGGTTACCATGGGATTCATATATGTTGGCATGTTGACCCATAATTATATCTACGTGTTTTAAACTGCTAGTCATTTAAGTTCAAAGGTATTCCAAAAGAGCTACATTTTTTACTCCATCTCCCACATTTTGTGGTTGTTTTGTCATATGTTACATATTCTTGCTTATCACTTAACTGTTTGTTGTAATTATAGTTGCTAAATTTAACATTTTTTTTTTTTGTCTTTCAACCTATATACTGGCTTAAGTGGTTGATCTTCAATCCTTACTATATACTTGCCTTTCCTAGTCGTATTTTTCCTTTCTTATAGGTTTTTACTTCTTTTCCATTTAGAGGACACAGTTCAACATTCTTTTTAGAGTCAGCTTAGTATTGCTGTGTTTGTTTAATTTTTGCTTGTTGGAGAACTTCTTTCTCTCTCCTTCTGTTCTAAATGATAATCTTTCTAAGTGGAGTGTCCTGGGTTGCAAGTTTTTCCCTTTCAGCACTTTGAATATATATTGCCACTCCCTTCTGGCCTGCAGAGTTTCTGCAGAGAAATCAGCTGATAGCCTTATGGGGGTTCCCTTTTATATAACTCTTTGTTTTTCTCTTGCTGCCTTTCGAATCCTCTCTTTAACTTTTGCCATTTTAATTATGATAGGTCTTTGTGTGGGTCCATTTGGGTTCATCTCGTTTGGAACCCTCTGTGCTTCCTGTACCTGGATATCTGTATTCTTCTACAGGTTTGGGAATTTTTCAGCCATAATTTCCTCACATACATTTTTGATCCCCTTCTCTCTCTCTTCTCCTTCTGGGACTCCTATAATGTGAATGTTGGAACACCTAATGCTACCTCAAATATCTCTTAAACAAACTTTTTTAAATGAAAGCAATTTTTCTTTTTCTTGTTCTGATTGGGTGGTTTCCATTGTTCAGTTATATCTTCCAGATCCCTTGTGCAGTCTTCTGTATCACTTAGTGATTCATTTCCTTATAGTGTGTTTTTATTTCAGCTGTTGTATTATTCATTTCTGATTGGCCCTTTTCTATATTTTCTAGTCCTTCATTAAAATGTTCAGTGTTTAGATCAATTCTTTTCCCTAATTCAGTTAACATTTTCTTTACTAATGTTTTGAATTTTTTATCTGGAAAATTATTTATTTCTATTTCATTATTTATCCAGAGTTTTACTCTTTGAATTGAGAGCAGTTCCTCTGCCTTTTCTTTCTTTTTTTTCCTATTTTTAAATTTTTTATTTACTGTAGTTGATTTACATTGTTGTTTTAATTTCTGCTGTACAGCAAAGTGATTCAGTTATACATATATATATATATATATATATATATATTTTTTTATATTCTTTTCCATTATGGTTTATCCCTGGATATTGAATATAGTTCCCTGTGCTATACAGTAGGACCTTGTTGTTTATCCATTCTATATATAATAGTTTGCATCTGCTAACCCCAAATTCCTAATCCATCCCTCCTCACCACCCCACCTTGGCAACCACATGGCTGTACTCTATGTCTGTGAGTCTGTTTCTGTTTCATGGATAAGTTCATGTGTGTCATATTTTAGATTCCACATGTAAGTGATATCATATGACCACTTGAGTAAGTGCCAACAGTGGCACCTGTTGCCCCACCCGCCTCTGCCTCAGGCCTGGGTCACCTCTGTGTCCCAAGGTTCAGTCTCTTCCCCAGTCCTGGCTGCCCCAGTTCCAGTGCTACACTGTGGCTTGGAGTGAATGGGGCTGGAGAATTGGCTCTGCTTGGGCTGGGGTTGTGTGATGAGGTGGTCCCAGGAAGAACCTCAGCCGTTAGAGCACACCTCTCTCTGCACTGCCTCTGGGGCCAACACTCGAGCTCCTCACAACTGGACTCCAGGCTTCTCCAGCCCTTGTATTTGTCACAGCATCTTCCAGCTAGTCAACAGGTATTGTGTCCTCTGTCTAGGACCCCAGGACTGGGACGCCCAGTCTGTGGCTCGACCCGCTCACTCCCCAAGGCAAGTGTCCATCGCTGCAGTCTCCCTTTTCCTCTGAGTCCCCTCCCAGGGGCACAGGTCGCGACCTGATCTCTCTTCTTCCCATCATACCAGATTCCCTGAGAATCTTTCTTACAGCCTTGGTTGTACAGCAATCCAGCTAGTTTCCAGTTCGTTTTCAGTGAGAATTGTTCCACATGTAGATGTATTTTTAATGTGTTCCTGGTGCCGGTGATGGTGAGCTCCACATCCTCTTACTCTGCCATGTTGATCTCTCCCTTTAGAGTCCTTCCTCTTCGAAATTCTTATACTACATATCTAGCTGTCTTTCCCCAGACTGTCGTCTTTTAGGCCACATCTTAGGAGATAACAGTAAAACTATGTCATCTGCATATGGTGCTTAGACACTTTTATTTTCTGTGTTGGTTGGGGGTAATGAGGGAGGGGATGAATAATGATATGTAGTACACCCAATAGTGGTATCAGGGGCATTAAGTTAGAAGTTAAAAAGATTTTCTACAACACATTTCTGTTTTATTTAATCAGAAATCATGTGAGTCCTCAAAAGACAGCCTGAACTATTCAACTCCCCCAGCTGTCACAGTGCAGGTTTGGTAAGCAGCCACGGTATACAACTCCCCTGTCGTAGTGCAGGTGTGGTAAGCACCTACAGTATACAGCTACCCTGACTGTGACAGTGCAGGTTTGGTAAGCACCTACAGTATACAACACCCCCATACTGTCACAGTGCAGGTTTGGTAAGCACCTACAGTATACAACACCCCCATACTGTCACAGTGCAGGTTTGGTAAGCACCTACAGTATACAACACCCCCATACTGTCACAGTGCAGGTTTGGTAAGCGCCTACAGTATACAACACCCTCATACTGTCACAGTACAGGTTTGGTAACCACCTATAGTATACAACACCCCCATACTGTCACAGTGCAGGTTTGGTAAGCGCCTACAGTATACAACACCCCCATACTGTCACAGTGCAGGTTTGGTAAGCACCTACAGTATACAACTCCCCTGTCACAGTGCAGGTTTGGTAAGCACCTACAGTATACAACTCCCCTGTCACTGTGCAGATGTGGTAAGAACCTACTGTATACAACTCCCTCATATGTGTCACATTGCAGATTTGCTAAGTGCCTACAGGTGTAGCAATTGGTAAAATTAATGCCACTTAGTCTTTAGCTAGGTACTAGCTAGGCTAGAGTCAGAGATCAAATAGAGATAGTACAGTGTGTGAACTGCTTTATATTATTCCTAAAAAAGTTATTCTTTAAGGAGAGGAGGAGCCAAGTGTAGACAGTCATAGAATGGCAAAGGCCAGCAGGTCCTCATGTAGAACATTGATCTTAGCAGTCCAAACTTGTAAATGGCTAAAAAGGAAACAAAGACCTTCCTTCTACATTTATTTTAGATAGAATATTGTGCTACTTATGTGATGAGATTCTGTACACCAGTTATAGTGAAGGAATGAAATTTTCATCTATCACTTGGATAAGCCCCACCAATATGATGAGTTGAATAAGTAGTACATGATACCATTTATATAATGTTTAAAAGCAATTTTATTTAAATGTGCATATATGTAATAAAAATAAAAAGCCATGGGAAGGAAGGGGACACATCAATTTCAGGATACTGATAACACCACTCAGCAGGAGGAGAAGGCAATAAGATGGGAAAAGGGTGCTCTCTCTCTTTAATGTGTTTTTCTTGAATCAGTGATCCAAACCAGTGTGGCCAAAAGTTAACTTTTACTAGTTCTAGATATTAGGTACCTGTGTGTTCATTAGTTTATTCTCTGTACTTTTCTGTTTGAAACAGTTTGTCATTGTAAAAAAAAATAAGTAAATTATAGTACACAGCAATAAGTGTAACACTGAAAGCAGTAAAATATGTTGTATAAAGTGATGGTCCAGCTATATTGGAAGAAATAAAGTGTCAGGATAATTCTTCCCAGGGGAGAGGACGTCAGAGCTGGATTTTGAAAGATAAGTGGGGATTTATCCCCCAAGGCATATGTCTCCTTGTACATAGAGGGGTGCCAGCTGTTGTGCTACAGGAACTGTAAGCTCTTCAGTGTTACTAGAGCATTTATTATGTGGACAGCTGGGGAAGATGGGCAATGGAAGTAGACAAGGCTAGAAGTACTTAAAAGACCAGATCCTGAAGGGCCTTGCAGTCCACATAAGGAGCACAGGTTCTGTCCTGAGCCTGTGGGGAGCTCGTGAGGGGTTTCCAGCAGTGCAGTGATTAGAGATGACACTTCGATTTTAACAGAAGAGCTTTCTGAAGTGTGAAGATAGTGACTGTTATGTAAGGTTAAATTAAGCAGTCTGTTTAATTCATTCCACAGTGTTTTTTTAGACTAATGAAAATTGGAGATAACTAGAATGTCTATAAATACAAATGGTTAATTTAAATATACCATATCTGTAAAGAAAATACTACACAGCCATTGAAACTGACATGGAATATATCTATGATTTATTCATTTTCAACATTTTATTGTAAAATTTTTATCATATGAAAATGTTGAAAAAACTTCAGTTACCACCCATATGCCCACCATCTAGATTCTTCCATTAACATTTTATAATCTTGCTTTATCACTTATTTGTCCATCTTTCCATCCATTATGTGTTTCAAAGGGAAAAACTCGAGTCTCAGAACTGCATCTTGTTGTAATTTTTTAAAACATATTTGTGTATGCATAAATAAGCAATCTGGGAAGATTTATATAAAACTATTAGCTTTGGTTGTCTTTGGCTGTTAGGTGATTTTTGCTTCCCACTTAATTCTTTATTGGACTGTCTGAATATTTTACACTGAGTGTGTGATATTGTAATAAAAACTACATTTAAAACTACAGTAAGGCTCTTTTCCTTTAGTGTGACAGAGAATGAGTTTTTTACCAAGTAAATACATAGAGCTTGATTTGCAATGAATGAATTAAATTTTTTTCTTTTTTGTACAGATAATGATGAATAATGCTCAGAACGTTTAATCCTCAACGGAATGAAAGCATTTAAATTTTGGCTCATCAGAATAACAAGCTTCAGTGGGAAATATAGCGATTTTTTATAAATGAAATATTAGATTTAAAATGAGCATGCTGATTACATGAAAATGATGGAGAAACATGCCATTTTTCAATTAAGATTCTAGTTTTTTATCTATTTTATTTTGTTTATTGAGTTCTGTAGTTATCTTCTACAGAATATATACTTTATTAAATGTTCCAACCAAAGTGTAAGACACAGTGATCCAGACTGGACTTAATGGCTTTGAAGAAGATGTACCATGCGGCAAGGTAATTTTTACTTTCAGCAAATGTCTTTAAGTTGAAAGAGTAACTTCTGTTGTGAAAGACCTGCCTTTGCTTTTTCAATTACACATTTAAGCATGACCCTTTTTTTCTGTCTACTTGTTTTCATGGCCAGCAATTCTGGATTAAATAACCTTGTCAAGGGCTCTATTTAAATCTTAACATTTTGAAGATGGAACTTTTAGCCTTAAAGTTTATAGTCTCAGTCCTTTTTCAACCAGTGTGTCTCCTGAACTGGCTGAATGGAAACAGGCTATAAAAACAGTCTTAGAAGTCATTGAAAAATTTGATTACAAAAGAATAGCAAAAATATAGTTCCTGATATTTAAAAAGTTAGTTAATTACTTTTGTTTCTTTTTGAGGACCAGAACAAGGAAGACCATATCTAAAAATTAGTCTGTGAATTTTAACATTGATCTAGCATATAACATAAAGTTGTCCTTTTGGTTTTCAGCTTCCTCTCATGCATGTGCTTTTTAATTGAGATTCAAAAGGAGAAATGAATCATTTTTATTTTGACAGTGTGACAGTTTTGGTAACTAGTATGCCAAAGGGGGGAAATGTTTACCTCTTTCAGTACCATTAGGAGAAGATTTTGTTAGGTCATTAAGACAGTGGTCACACAGCTTCAGTTGCAATATGCCAGGTATTACATCATTAGAGATGTCTGAAGTCCAGATGCTTTTAGTAATAAAAGCAGAATTTTGGAAACTGAGAACAAAGAAGCCTTATTGGCATTATCTGTAATTTGAACAGTAAAATCATATGTTGCAGCACTATCAGTAGTATGCTGAATTAATTATGTATATTATTTCTAACATCCAAAGCTAAATACTTGATTTTTATATGTTTGTTTATTTTATGATATTGCTATTAAATTTTTAGTCTACCTGAAGTACACTATTGGTTGTCTTTTATTTAATAGCACTGTTATTAATAGAATGCTTTTACAGAGAGCTGAGAATACTTTGGATTATTTTACCTGAACATTTTAATTTTTTTTTTCAATAGAATATTTGAATTCTGTACTTTAATTCTCTACAGTCTTAAATGATGATAATGATTTGTGGCAGTGAGTATTTTTAAATTCTTAACCTAGAAATGCAAGTAGGAGTATAACACAGGAGAAAGAGTTGTTTAGCCATATTTCAAAAGATGTCATCTGTACAAGAATAGGAGTGACAAATAGGATATGTGCCATCTTCAGTCAACTGGTACTGAGTGGCTCCGGGGTGTTATTATGGAAAGGTTGTCTGCCAGTGGTAAAGAGGGTTTTTATTGGTCAGTAAGGTCTACTGTAGGTGTTGGAGGAGGAACGTGGAAGTATCTATAGATTCATAGAATGTTAGAGCGAGCGAGGACTATCAGGATAATTTCGTGTTATCTACGTTTCTCAGGTGAGGGCACTGAGTTGTCACATGAGTGCATTCACTTGTGTAGATGGCCAGGGTCAGACCAGTTCCTGGCCTTACCCTGTGCTATTACTTCCACATTCTTTTAAAATGTATCTCCTCTAGAGTGAAAAGGAATAGATTTAATAGGAAAAGGTACATTTAGCATTAATGCGTTAAGAATTCTGCAGAGATGTCCTGTTTCTGGGAGTAGCACACTATTCTAATTTACCTCGCTATTGAAAACAACTTGTAAATGTTAAATAAAGTTGGCTTTTTATCCATAAATTAGCACATACTCTACCCCTTATCACTTCATTGATGGATCTTTCAAGATTGCTTGTGTATGTGTGTGTTTAATATATACCTGAAAACAGAAGAGGTAAGAAGGTGAATTGCAAGCCCATCACTTTGGAGAAAGCCTCAACCCAGAGATGACTGGAATATTGGAGAATAAATAAGCACTTTTGACTGGAGAATATGTCCAGTGCCTCTCACTTGGGTAGAATGGGCTCATGGAGCAAAGGTGCAAAAGGTAAGGCCAAGCATCCACCACACTGGAGAATCGTGTAGGAAACCCTGTGTTAAGGTAACACTCCAGAAGGCTACATCCTCACAATCAAGGAGAACCCCAAACTCAGGGACTGTCAGAAGAGAAGAGGACCAAAAATCCCCTGGAGGTTGTAGCCACAAACTAGCCGTCAACTGGTTTTGTATCTTGAGCAACAAAACCTGGGGGGGTCGGGGAATTTAGACTCAAACATAATTTAAGGTGGTTCCCAATTGGTAGTGCCCCGTGAACGCAGAAGAAGCCATTCCAGTGCCTCTCTGAAGGAAGGCACATTTCTGTCGTGTCTTGAAAAGCACCATAAATAACATTTTAAGAGCAATGATAAACACAGAGTTAAAAATATAATAGTACTCAAGAAATCAAGACAATGTAAGTGGGAAATATCAGGAACAGGATATGCACAGACTTTAGATTTGGAATTAGCAGAGATGTGTTATAAAGCAACTGTATTTACTGTGTTTAAAGCTAAAAAGTGATGTAGATTTGAAGAACCAAATAGAATTCATTTACATGAAAAACGCAATAACCGAAATTTAAAAACCAAGTGGACATACTTGACAGCACACTGTATGTGGCAGGGAAGAGAATTAACAAACTGGAAGAAATTATCCATAATCACACAGAGAGAAAAAGATGGAAAGTATACAGGAGAAGGAAAGAGATTCAGTGGGAACGTCTAATGTATGTTTGATTGGAGTCCTAGAGAAAAAGAAAGGGGTAAAGTTATACATAGAGATAAAGGCTGAGAATTTTTCCAAACTGTTGGAAGACACCAGTCCACAGACTGCAGATGCATAGTGAATTTCAAGCAGGATAAAGTAAGAGAAAAGCATGCCTGGTGTCTTCAAAGTAAAAGTGTGTAAAATCAAAGACAAAAAAAAATCTTAAAAGAAGTTGAAGATAAAAAAGGCATACTACCTTCAAAGGAATGTTAAAGACTGACAGTGTTTCAGCAGTAGTAGTGAAACACTGAAATGGTATCTGTAATGGGCTGAAAAAAAATAATTGTCATTCCAAATTACATACATAGTAAAAATGTCTCATGGGTGGATAAAAATGAATCCTGACTCCCACTGCTGGCCATGAAGAAGTAAAAGAGAGGGGATTTACCTTCCCACCTTTAACAACTCAAATACTGGACAAAATACGTGAAGCAATGCTTCTCAGACAATGGGAGACAGAAAACAAAGGGAAACATATGCGGTAAACCATGTGATTGCCCAAGTTTACTGCATCGAAATAGCGTGGACGTCAGGGGACCCATAAAAAACCCAGGGTTCTTCCTAAACTGAGGATATAGAAGTTAGAATTTAGAGAGGTGAAAGCAGCCATAATTTGCACTGCAGAGTTCCAGAAAACAGAGAGCTGCACAGAGGGATAGAAAATCTCCAAATATTTGGAAACTAAACACATTTCTTTTTATTTTTATTGAAGTATTTTTGATTTTCAATATTGTGTTAATTTCTGGTGTACAGCAAAATGATTTAGATGTGTTTCAGGGATGGAAAAAGATATTTCATGCAAATGGAAATGACAAGAGAGTGGGGTAGCAATACTCATATCAGACAAAATGGACTTCAAAACAAAGGCCAGGGCTTCCCTGGTGGCGCAGTGGTTGAGAGTCCGCCTGCCAATGCAGCGGGTGCAGGTTCCCCCGTCCAGGAAGATCCCACATGCCACGGAGCGGCTGGGCCCGTGAGCTATGGCCGCTGAGCCTGCACATCTGGAGCCTGTGCCCCGCAATGGGAGAGGCCACAACAGTGAGGGGCCCGCGTAACGCAAATAAAAAAATAAATAAATAAAACAAAGGCCATAAAGATAAAGGACACTACATAGTGATAAATGGATAGATACAAGAAGAGAATATTACATTTATTAATATACATGCACCCAATATAGGAGAGGCTAAAAATATAAATACAAACATACATAAAGGGAGAAATTGACAGGAATACAAAAGTAGTATTAATAGTAGGAGACGTTAACACCCCCACTGACATAGTGGACAGAGCTTCCAGACAGAAAATCAGGCAACAGAGATCCTAAATGAAACAATGGAACACTTAAGACTTATTTGATATTTTCAAGACATTACATCCATAAACAGTAGAATACACATTCTTTTCAAGTGCACATGGAATATTCTCTAGGATAGATCACATACTAGGACACAAAACAAGCCTCAACAAATGTAAGAGGATAGAAATCATTTCAGTAATCTGTTTTGACCAAAACAGCATGAAGCTAGAAATCAAACACAGAAGGAGAAACAAGAAAAAAACAACTACATGGAGACTAAACAACATGCTAATAAAAAAACCCGATGGGTCAATGATGAAATCAAAGAGGAAACTTTAAAATACCTTGAGACAATGATAACACAACTATACAAAAATCTATGGGATGCAGCAAAAAACAGTCCTCAGAGGGATGTTCATAGCAATAGAGGCCTTCCTGAAAAACAGGAAAAATTCCAAATAAACAACCTAACCTACCACCTAAAAGAAAAATGACAAATGAAACCTAAACTCGCAGAAAGAGGGAAATAATAAAGATCAGAGAGGAAATAAAATAGAGACTAAAGAAACCATTGAAAAATATCAAAAAAACCCAAGAGCTGGTTTTTTTGAAAGGATAAACAAAATCAACAAACCTCTGGCCAGGCTCACCAAGAAGAAAAGAGAGGATCCAAATAAAATAAGTGAAATAGAAGAAATAATAACTGATACCACAGAGATGCAAAAAATCATAAGAGAATACTACAAATAGTTATATGCCAACAAACTGGACAACCTAGAAGAAATGTACTAATTTCTAGAAACATACAACCTAAGACCAAATCAAGAAGAAAGAGACAGTTTGGACAGATGGGTCACTGGTAGTGAAATTGAATTTATAATTTAAAAAACTGCCAGCAAAAAAAGTCCAGAACCAGGCAGCTTCCCAGGGAATTCTAGCACACATATAAAGAAGATCTAATACCTATCCTTTTCAAACTATTCCAGAAAGTTGAAGAGGACAGGACACTCCCAAATTCTTTTACAAAGCCACCATTATCTAGATACCAAACCAGAGAAAGACACTCCAAGTGAAGAAAATTACAGGCCAATCTCTTTGATGAATATACATGCAAAAATCCTCAACAAAATATTAGCTAACCAAATCCAAAAATATATAAAAAGGATCATACACCATGGTGAAGTTGGATTTGTTCCAGGGATGCAAGGATGGTTCAACATTTGCAAATCATCAAACGTGATAGCAGCACATTAACAAAGGGAAGCAACCTGGCTCTTTGGTGGGGCTAATGGTGGAGTCTGGGAGGGCTCATGCCAAGGAGTACTTCCCAGAACTTCTGCCAGTGTCCTTGGCCCTGCAGTGAACCACAACCACCCCCCACCTCTGCAGGAGGCCCTCCAACACATGCAGCCGTGTGGCTGATAGGGTCTTGGTGCTCCGGCCGCGTGTCAGGCCTGTGCCTCTGAGGTGGGAGAGCCGAGATCAGGATATTGGTCCACCAGAGACCTCCCGGCTCCACGTAGTATCAAACAGCGAAGTTCTCCCGAAGATCTCCATCTCAACGCTAAGACCCAGCTCCACTCCACGACCAGGAAGCTACAGTGCTGAACACCCTATGCCAAACAACTAGCAAGACAGGAATACAACCCCACCCATTAGTGGAGAGGCTGCCTGAATCATAAAAAGTTCACAGACACCCCCAAAACACACCACCGGATGTGGTGCTGCTCACCAGAAAGACAAGATCCTGCCTCATCCACCAGAACACAGGCACCAGTCCCCTCCACCAGTAACCCTAGACAACCCACCGAACCAAGCTTAGCCACTGGGGGCAGACACCAAAAACAACGGGGACTACGAACCTGCAGCCTGTGGAAAGGAGACCCGAAGCACAGTAAGTGAAGCAAAATGAGAAGACAGAGAAATACGCAGCAGATGAAGGAGCAAGGTAAAAACCCACCAGACCAAACAAATGAAGAAAGAGGCAGTCTACCTGAAAAAGAGTTCAGAGTAATGACAGTAAAGATGATCCAAAATCTTGGAAGTAGACTGGAGAAAATACAAGAAACGTTTGACAAGGACCTAGAAGAACTAAAGAGCAAACAAACAATGATGGATAACACAATAAATGGAATTTTAAAATTCTGAAGAAGGAATCAATAGCAGAATAACTGAGGCAGAAGAACGGATAAGTGACCTGGAAGATTAAATACTGGAAATAACTATTGCAGAACAAAATAAAGAAGAAAGAATGAAAAGAATCGAGGAATTAAACACACTAACATTCGAATTATAGGGGTCCCAGAAGAAGAAGAGGAAAAGAAAGGGACTGAGAAAATATTAGAAGAGATTATAATTGAACACTTCCCTAATAGGGAAAGGAAATAGACCATCAAGTCCAGAAAGTGAAGACAGTCCCAGACAGGATAAATCCAAGGAGAAACATGCCAAGACACATATTAATCAAACTACCAAAAATTAAAAACAAAAAATATTAAAAGCAGCAAGGGAAAAGCAACATATTACATACAAGGGAATACCCATAAGGTTAACAGCTGATCTTTCAGCAGAAACTCTGCAAGCCAGAAGGGAGTAGCAGGACGTATTTGTGATGACATAAAGTGATGAAAGGGAAAAACCTACAACCGAGATTACCCAGCAAGGATCTCAATTGAGATTCAACAGAGAAATTAAAAACTTTACAGACAAGCAAAAGCTAAGAGAATTCAGCACCACCAAACCAGCTTTACAGCAAATGCTAAAGGAACTTCTCTAGGCAGGAAACACAAGAGAAGGAAAAGACCTACAATAACAAACCCAAAACAATTAAGAAAATGGTAACAGGAACACACATATCAATAACTACCTTGAATGTAAATGGATTAAATGCTCCAACCAAAAGACGTAGACTGGCTGAACGGATACAAAAACAAGACCCGTATATATGCTGTCTACCATAGACCTACTTCAGACCCAGCACCACATACATACTGAAAGTGAGGCGATGGAAAAAGATATTCCATGAAAATGGAAATCAAAAGAAAGCTGGAGTAGCAATTCTCATATCAGACAAAATAGACTTTAAAACAAAGACTATTACAAGAGACAAAGAAGGACACTACATAATGATCGAGGGATCAATCCAAGAAGAAGATATAACAATTGTAAATATTTAGGCACCCAACATAGGAGCACCTCAATACATAAGGCAGATGCTAACAGCCATAAAAGGGGAAACTGACAGTAACACAATCATAGCACGGGACTTTAACACCCCACTTTCACCAATGGACAGATCATCCAAAATGAAAATAAATAAGGAAACAACAAGCTTTAAATGATACATTAAACAAGATTGACTTAATTGATATTTACAGAACATTCCATTCAAAAACAACAGAATACACTTTCTTCTCAAGTGCTCCTGGAACATTCTCCAGGATAGATCCTACCTTGGGTCACAAATCAAGCCTTGGTAAATTTAAGAAAATTGAAATAGTATCAAGTACCTTTTCCAGCCACAACGCTATGAGACTAGATATCAATCACAGGAAAAAATCTGTAAAAAACACAAACACATGGAGGCTAAACAATACACTACTAAATAACCAAGAGATCACTGAAGAAATCAAAGAGGGAGTCAAAAAACACCTAGAAGCAAATTACAATGAAAACATGACGACCCAAAAACTATGGGATGCAGCAAAAGCAGTTCTAAGAGGGAATTTTATAGCAATACAATTCTACCTCAAGAAACAACAAACATCTCAAATAAACAACTTAACCTTACACCTAAACCATTAGAGAAAGAACGAAAAAGCCCCAAAATTAGCAGAAGGAAGAAATCATAACGATCAGATCAGAAATAAATGAAAAAGAAATGAAGGAAACAATAGCAAAGATCAATAAAACTAAAAGCTGGTTCTTTGAGAAGATAAAAAAAAATTGATTAGCCACTAGCCAGCCTCATCAGGAAAAACAGAAGACTCAAATCAATAGAATTAGAAATGAAAAAGGAGAAGTAACTACTGACACTGCAGAAACATAAAGGATCATGAGAGATTACTACAAGCAACTATATGCTAATAAAATGGACAACCTGGAAAAAATGGACAAATTCTTAGAAAAGCACAACCTTCCAAGACTGAACCAGGAAGAAATAGAAAATATGAACAGACCAATCACAAGCAATGAAATTGAGACTGTGATTAAAAATCTTCTAACAAAAGCCCAGGACCAGATGGCTTCACAGGTGAATCCTATCAAACATTTAGAGAAGAGCTGACACCTATCCTTCTCAAACTCTTCCAAAATATAGCAGAGGGAGGAACACTCCCAAACTTATTCTATGAGGCCACCCTCACTCTGATACCAAAACTAGAAAAAGATGTCACAAAGAAAGACCACTACCGGCCAATATCACTGATGAATATAGATGCAAAAATCCTCAACAAAATACTAGCAAACAGAACCCAACAGCACATTAAAAGGATCATACCCCATGATCAAGTGGGGTTTATCCCGAGAATGCAAGGATTCTTCAGTATACACAAATCAGTCAATGTGATAAACAATATTAACGAACTGAAGGAGGAAAACCATATGATCATCTCAACAGATGCAGAAAAAGCTTTCAACAAAATTGAACACCCATTTATGATAAAAAAAAAAAAAAAACCTACAGAAACTAGGCATAGAGGGAATGTACCTCAACATAATAAAGGCCATATATGACAAACCCACAGCCAACATCGTTCTCAATGGTGAAAAACTGAAACCATTTCCTCTAAGATCAGGAACAAGACAAGGTTGTCCACTCTAACCACTGTTTTTCACCACAGTTTTGGAAGTTTTAGACATAAAAATCAGAGAAGGAGAAGAAATGAAAGGACTCCAAATCGGAAAAGTAGAAGTAAAGCTGTCACTGTTTGCAGATGACATGACACTATACATAGAGAATCCTGCAGATGCTACCAGAAAACTACTAGACCTAATCAATGAATTTGGTAAAATAGCAGGATACAAAATTAATGGACAGAAATCTTTTGCATTCCTATACACTAATGATGAAAAATCTGAAAGAAAAATTAAGGAAACCCTCCCATTTACCACTGCAACAAAAGGAATAAAATACCTAGGAATAAACCTACCTAAGGAGACAAAAGACCAGTATGCAGAAAAGTGTAAGACACTGATGAAAGATGATACAAACAGATGGAGAGATATACCGTATTCCTGAACTGGAAGAATCAACATTGTGAAAATGACTATTCTACCCAAAGCAATCTACAGATTTAATGCAACCCCTATCAAACTACCAATGGCATTTTTCACAGAACTAGAACAAAAATTTCACAGTTTGTAAGGAAACACAGAAGACCCTGCATAGCCAAAGCAATCTAGAGGAAGAAAAATGGAGCTGAAGGAATCAGGCTACCAGACTTCAGACTATACTACAAAGCTACAGTAATCAAGACCATATGGTACTGCCACAAAGAGAGACATACAGATCAATGGAATAGGATAGAAAGCCCAGAGATAAACCCACGCACGTATGGTCACCTTTTTTTTGATAAAGGAGGCAAGAATAAACAGTGGAGAAAAAACACCTCTTCAATAAGTGGTGCTGGGAAAACTGGACAGCTACATGTAAAAGAATGAAATTAGAACGCTTCCTAACACCATACACAAAAATAAAGTCATAATGGGTTAATGACCTAAATGTAAGGCCTTACAGTATAAAACTCTTAGAGGAAAACATAGGCAGAACACTCTGTGACATAAATCACAGCAAGATCCTTTTTGACCCACCTCCTAGAGTGATGCAAATAAAAATAAACAAGTGGGAACTAATGAAACTTAAAAGCTTTTGCACAACAAAGGAAACCATAGAAAAGACCAAAAGACAACCCTCAGAATGGGAGAAAATATTTGCAAATGAAGCAACTGACAAAGGATTATTCTCCAGAATTTACAAGCAACTCAATATCAAAAAACAAACAACCCAATCCAAAAATGGGCAGAAGACCTAAATAGACATTTCTCCAAAGAAGATATACAGACTGCCAACAAGCACATGAAAGAATGCTCAACATCATTAATCATTAGAGAAATGCAAACCAAAACTACAATGAGATATCATCTCACACCGGTCAGAATGGCCATCATCAAAAAATCTAGAAACAATAAATGCTGGAGAGGGTGTGGAGAAAAGGGAACACTCTT
>NW_006785319.1:3695656-3751403 GCF_000442215.2 Lipotes vexillifer
TAGCCCCGAGATGGAAACAACCTAAGTGCCCATCATCGGATGAATGGATAAAGAAGTGGCACATATATACAATGGAATGTTACTCAGCCATAAAAAGAAACGAAATTGAGTTATTCGTAGTGAGGGGGATAGACCTAGAGTCTGTCATACAGAGTGAAGTAAGTCAGAAAGAAAAAGGCAAATACCGTATGCTAACACATATATATGGAATTTAAGAAAAAAAAATGTCATGAAGAGCCTAGGGGTAAGACAGGAATAAAGACACAGACCTACTGGAGAACGGACTTGAGGATATGGGGAGGGGGAAGGGTGAGCCGTGACAGGGCGAGAGAGAGGCATGGACATATATACACTACCAAACGTAAGGTAGATAGCTAGTGGGAAGCAGCCGCATAGCAAAGGGAGATCAGCTTGGTGCTCTGTGACCACCTAGAGGGGTGGGATAGGAAGGGTGGGAGGGAGGGAGATGCAAGAGGGAAGAGATATGGGAACATTTGTATATGTATAACTGATTCACTTTGTTATAAAGCAGAAACTAACACACCATTGTAAAGCAATTATACCCCAATAAAGATTTTTAAAAATTAAATAAATAAATTTAAAACTATTAAAAAAAAATGGGCAGAAGACCTAAATACACATTCCTCCAAAGAAGATATGCACATTGCCAACAAACACATGAAAGGATGCTCAACATCACTAATCATTAGAGAAATGCAAATCAGAATTACAGTGAGGTATCACCTCACACCGGTCAGAATGGCCATCATTAAAAAATCTACAAACAATAAATGCTGGAGAGGGTGTGGAGAAAAGGGAACACTCTTGCACTGCTGGTGGGAATGTAAATTGATACAGCCACTATGGAGAACAGTGTGGAAGTTCCTTAAAAAACTAAAAGTAGAACTACCATACGACCCAGCAATCCCACTACTGGGCATATACCCTGAGAAAACCATAATTCCAAAACGTCATGTACCACAATGTTCATTGCAGCTCTATTTACAGTAACCAGGACATGGAAGCAACCTAAGTGTCCATTGACAGATGAATGGATAAAGATGATGTGGCACATATACACAATGGAATATTGCTCAGCCATAAAAAGAAACAAAACTGAGTTATCTATAGTGTGGTGGATGGACCTAGAGTCTGTCATATAGAGTGAAGTAAGTCAGAAAGAGAAAAACAAATACCGTATGCTAACACATATATATGGAATCTACAAAAGAAAAAAAAAAGTTCTGACGAACCTAGGGGTAGGACAGCAATAGAGACGCAGACGTAGAGAATGTACTTGAGGACGGGGTGGGGGAAGGGTAAGCTGGGATGAAGTGAGACAGTGGCATGGACATATATACACTACCAAATGTAAAATAGATAGCTAGTGGGAAGAAGCCGCATAGCACAGGGAGATCAGCTCAGTGCTTTGTGACCACCTAGAGGGGTGGGATAGGGAGGGTGGTTGGAAGGGAGATGCCAGCGGGAGGAGATACGGTGGTATATTTTTATGTATAGCTTATTCACTTTTTTATCAAAACAGAAACTAACACACCATTTTAAAGCAATTATACTCTAATAAAGATGTTAAAAAAGAGAAGCATAAAAAAGTGACTTGATAATCTCAGTAGGTGTAGAAAGTATTTGACAAAATTCAACATCAAGATTAAAAAAAAATTCTCAGCAAAGTGGACATAGAGGGGACGTATCTCAACACAATAAGGGCTATTTATGACAAACTCACAGCTAACATTATACTAAACAGTGTAAAGCTGAAAGCCTTTCCTCTAAATTCAGGAACAGGACATGGATGCCCACTCTTGCACTTATGTTTACATAGTGTCAGAAGCCCTAACCACAACAATCACACAAGAAAAAGAAAAGTAAAATTGTCACTATCTGCAGATAATGTTATAATTTATATTGAAAACTATAAAGTCTCTACCCCCAAAACTATTAGACTAGTAAATGAATTCAGCAAAGTCATGGGATACAAGATTGATATACAGAAATCTGTTGCTTTTCTGTACACCAATAGTGAACTATCAGACAGAGAAAGTTTAAAAATCCCTTTAAAAATCACATCAGAAGGAATAAAACATAGGAATAAACTTATTGAAGGAGGTGAAAGATCTCTACTCTGAAAATTATAAAACATTCATGAAGGAAACGGAAGATGATAGAAAGAAATGGAAAGATATCTGTGTTCTTAAATTGGAAGAATTAATATTGTTAAATGGCCACACTAGGCCAAGCAATCTTCAGATTTAGTGCATTCCCCATCAAAATACCCTTGACATTTTACCCACAACTGGAACAAATAATCCTATGATTCACATGGAACCACAGAAGGCCCCAAATTGCCAAAGGAAGCTTGTCAAAAAAGAACAAAGCTGGAGATCACCCTCCCAGATTTCAGACTATACTACAAAGCTGCAGTAATCAAAACAGTATGGTACTGTCACAAAAACAGGCACAGATGAATTAAACAGAACAGAGAGCCCAGAAATAAACCAATGCATAAATGGTCAGTTATTCTACAACAAAAGAGGCAAGATTGTACAATGAAGAAAAGACAGTCTGTTCAATAAGTGGTGCTGGGAAAAATGGAGAACTGCATGGAAAACATTGAGATTAGAACATTTCCTCACACCATATACAAAAATAAACTCAAAATGAATTAAAGAACTAAATGTAAAACCTGAAACTATAAGACTCCTGGAAGAGAACACTCTTGATGTAAATCACAGCGGTATTTTTTCAGATCTGTTTCCTAAGGCAGAAGAAATAAAAGCAAAAATAAACAAATGGAAACTTATTAAACTTAAAAGCTTTTGCACAGCAAAGGAAACCATTAACAAAATGAACAGATAACATTCAGAATGGGAGAAAAATATTTGCAAATGATACAAGTGACAAGGGGTTAATCCAAAATATATAAATAGCTCATACAACTTAAAAACAAACGAACAAACAAAAAAAACCCACTCAAAAAAAAGGACAAAAGACCTGAATAGACATTTTCCCAAAGAAGACATAGAGATGGCCAACAGGCATGTGAAAAGATTCTCAACATTGCTAATTATTACAGAAATGTAAATCAAAACTACAATCAGATATCATCTCACAGCTGTCAGTGGGGCTATCATTAAACAGTCTACAAATAACAAATATTGGTGAGGATGTGTATAAAAGGGTACCCTCCTACAGTGTTGGTGGGAATGTAAATTGTTGCAGCCACTATGGAAAACATTATGGAGGTTATGCAAAAAACTAAAAACTCATGTTATCCAGCAGTTCCACTCCTGGGTAAGTATCTGGGGGGGAAAAAAGCCCACTAATTTGAAAAGATACATGCACCCTAATGTTCATAGCATCTCTATTTACAATAGCTAAGATAGGGAAGCATTCCAAGTTCCCATCAACAGATAAATGGATAAAGAAGATGTGGTGTGTGTGTATGTACGTGTATATGTGTATGTATATGAATATTACTCAGACATAAAAAAATAATGGATTTCTGCCATTGGCAGCAACATGGATAGACATGGATAGATTATCATAGTACATGACGGAAGTCAGAAATAGAAAGATAGATACCATATGATATCACTTATATGTGGAACCTAAAAAATAACACAAAAAAATATATGTAGCAAAACAGGAACAGACTCCGAGATACAGAAAACAAACTAGTGGTTACCAAAGGGGAAAGGGAAGGAGGGACGGAAAGTTAAGGCTGTGGGATTAAGATAGATCGATCGATCAATCAATCTGCTATCTGCCCCCCAAAATTTTGTTAAAAAAGAGTTATGCGTCAAGACCAAATGGGATTTATTTGGGTATGCAAACCTGGTTCAACATTGAAAATTCAAACAGTGTAATCTATGTCAACAGGCTAAGAAAAGTATTAATTCATAATAAAAATCTCTTAGCAAGTTAGAAATAGAGAGGAAACTACCTCATCTTGATAAACAACCTCTACAAAAACTTCCAAAATTAACATCACGCTTAATGGTGAACCACTAAAGTCTTTTACCTGAAGATCAGAACCAAAACTCTCTAATGCCGACTCTCTGTAATCTTATTGAACCTAGTATTGGAAATTCTTGCCACCATAATAAGGCAAGGATAAGAAATAACAGACATGTGAATGGGAAAGGAAGAAATACAGAAACAAAATTCCTGGAACTAATAAATGTGTTCAGCAAATATGCAGGATACAAGATCAATATAAAAAACTATTCTCATTTCCATAAAAAATTAACATGCCATAACTGAAGTTACAACACAATGCCGTACATAGTCACTTTCAAGTGAATGAAGTACTTCCCAAACCGTATAGAGAATCAATATGGTCTATATGATGAAAATTACAAAAGGCAGATGATGGAAATCAAAGAAGACTTGGGTAAATGGAGAAGCATACTGACTTTGTGAATCTATAAATCTAACATAGTAATTATTTCAGTTTTCCCCAAATTGATCTATAGGTTTAATGAGATTTGTATTGAAATCCCAATAAGGGTTTTTGGAAAGAGACAAGCTTATTATAAAACTAATATGGAAAGGCACAGCCCTAGAGTAGCTAAAACAATCTTGTCAAAGAAGAATAATGTGGGAGGACTAACCCTACACAAGTTAAGGCTCACTATATTGCTATAGTAATTAAGGCAGTGTAGTATTGGTGCAGGAATAGACATGTAGATTAATGGAACAGAATGAAGAAGCAAATAATAGACCCATACATATATGTACAACTGATTTTTTTTTTTTTTTTTTGGCGGTATTCGGGCCTCTGTTGTGGCCTCTCCCATTGCGGAGCAACAGGTTCAGGATGCACAGGCTGAGCCTCCATGGCTCACGGGCCTAGCCGCTTCGCGGCATATGGGATCTTCCCAGACCAGGCCACGACCCCATATCCCCTGCATCGGCAGGCGGACTCTCAACCACTGTGCCACCAGGGAAGCCCTGTACAACTGATTTTGACAAAGATGCAACAGCATTTCAATGGCGGAAAGATAGCCTTTTTACCAAATTGTGTTGGAGCAAATGGACATCTATAGGAAAAAAAATGAAACAACCTAAATGTCACAACCTGTAAAAGAAATTAACTCAAAATACACCATGGACTTAAATGTAAAACATAAAACTATAAAACTTTTAGAACGAATAGAAGAAAATCTTTGAGATTTAGGTATAAGAAAATAATTCTTATATTTGGCACCAAAAGAATGATCCATAAAAGGAAAATATATTAATTGAACCTGATCAAAAGTTAAAACTTTTGCTCTGCAAAAGATCATGTGAAATGGATGAGAAGACATGGACTGGCGAAAATATCTACAATCTGCATATCCAACAGGATTAATGTCTAGAGTATACAAAGAACTCTCAAAACTCAACATTAAAATCTATCTAAAATTGGGTAAAAGACATGAACATATATTTCACCAGAGAGAATATACAGATAGCAAATATGCACATGAAAAGTGCTTAAAATCTTGAGCAGTTGGAAATGTAAATTAAACTACAATGAGATATCATGACACACCTATCAGCATAACTGAAATTAAAAACAGAGTCACCACCAAAAGCTGATGAGCATGCATAGAAACCAGATTGTGTATATACTGTTGAAGGGAATGTAAAGTGATGCAGCCACTTTGGAAACAGTTTGGCAGTTTCTCATGAAGCTACATGCAACTACAACACAACTGATCTAACTATCTCAGGCATTTATTTAGGGAACCATTAAAACTTACATTTTCACAAAAACATGTACAGGAATGTTCATAGCAGATTTATTTGCTATAGCCAAAAGCTGTAAACAACCCTGAGTTTCTTCGGCACGTGAATCGTTAAATAAAGTGGTACATCCATACCATGGAATACTACTCAGCAATAGTAGTATAGTAGTGCGCTGTTGTTACATGTAACAACTTGGATGACTCTCCAGAGAATTATGATACTTTTTTTAAAAAGCATACCTCAAAAGGTTAGATACTGTATGATTACATTTACATAACATTTTCAAAATGATAAAAACTTAGAATTAGTAAACATATCATCAGTGTCTTTCAGGGGGTAGGAATGGGAATGGGTGTGTTTACAAAAAGGCAACTTGAGGGATACTTGTGGTGATGGAACTGTTTTTTTTTTTAACATCTTTATTGGGGTATAATTGCTTTACAATAGTGTGTTAGTTTCTGCTTTATAACAAAGTGAATCAGTTATACATATACATATGTTCCCATATCTCTTCCCTCTTGCGTCTCCCTCCCTCCCACCCTCCCTATCCCACCCCTCCAGGCGGTCACAAAGCACCGAGCCGATATCCCTGTGCCATGCGGCTGCTTCCCACTAGCTATCTACCTTACGTTTGGTAGTGTATATATGTCCATGCCTCTCTCTCGCCCTGTCACGGCTCACCCTTCCCCCTCCCCATATCCTCAAGTCCGTTCTCCAGTAGGTCTGTCTTTATTCCTGTCTTACCCCTAGGCTCTTCATGACATTTTTTTTCTTAAATACCATATATATGTGTTAGCATACGGTATTTGCCTTTTTCTTTCTGACTTACTTCACTCTGTATGACAGACTCTAGGTCTATCCCCCTCACTACGAATAACTCAATTTCGTTTCTTTTTATGGCTGAGTAACATTCCATTGTATATATGTGCCACTTCTTTATCCATTCATCCGATGATGGGCACTTAGGTTGTTTCCATCTCGGGGCTATTGTAAATAGAGCTGCCGTGAACATTTTGGTACATGACTCGCTTTGAATTTTGGTTTTCTCAGGGTATATGCCCAGTAGTGGAATTGCTGGGTCATATGGTAGTTCTATTTGTAGTTTTTTAAGGAACCTCCATACTGTTCTCCATAGTGGCTGAACCAATTCACATTCCCACCAGCAGTGCAAGAGTGTTCCCTTTTCTCCACACCCTCTCCAGCATTTATTGTTTCTAGATTTTTTGATGATGGCCATTCTGACTGGTGTGAGATGATATCTCATTGTAGTTTTGATTTGCATTTCTCTAATGATTAATGATGTTGAGCATTCTTTCATGTGTTTGTTGGCAGTCTGTATATCTTCTTTGGAGAAATGTCTATTTAGGTCTTCTGCCCATTTTTGGATTGGGTTGTTTATTTTTTTGTTATTGAGCTGCATGAGCTGCCTGTAAATTTTAGAGATTAATCCTTTGTCAGTTGATTCATTTGCAAATATTTTCTCCCATTCTGAGGGCTGTCTTTTGGTCTTGTTTATGGTTTCCTTTGCTGTGCAAAAGCTTTGAAGTTTCATTAGGTCCCATTTGTTTATTTTTGTTTTTATCTCCATTACTCTAGGAGATGGGTCAAGAAGGATCTTGCTGTGATTTATGTCATAGAGTGTTCTGCCTATGTTTTCCTCTAAGAGTTTGATAGTTTCTGGCCTTACATTTAGGTCTTTAATCCATTTTGAGCTTATTTTTGTGTATGGTGTTAGGGAGTGATCTAATCTCATACTTTTACATGTACCTGTCCAGTTTTCCCAGCACCACTTATTGAAGAGGCTGTCCTTTCTCCACTGTATATTCCTGCCACCTTTATCAAAGATAAGGTGACCATATGTGCATGGGTTTATCTCTGGGCTTTCTATCCTATTCCATTGATCTATCTTTCTGTTTTTGTGCCAGTACCATACTGTCTTGATTACTGTAGCTTTGTAGTATAGTCTGAAGTCAGGCAGCCTGATTCCTCCAGCTCCATTTTTTGTTCTCAAGATTGCTTTGGCTATTCGGGGTCTTTTGTGTTTCCATACAAATTGTGAAATTTTTTGTTCTAGTTCTGTGAAAAATGCCAGTGGTAGTTTGATAGGGATTGCATTGAATCTATAGATTGCTTTGGGAAGTAGAGTCATTTTCACAATGTTGATTCTTCCAATCCAAGAACATGGTATATCTCTCCATCTGTTTGTATCATCTTTAATTTCTTTCATCAGTGTCTTATAATTTTCTGCATACAGGTCTTTTGTCTCCTTAGGTAGGTTTATTCCTAGATATTTTATTCTTTTTGTTGCAATGGTAAATGGGAGTGTTTTCTTGATTTCACTTTCAGATTTTTCATCATTAGTATATAGGAATGCCAGAGATTTCTGTGCATTAATTTTGTATCCTGCTACTTTACCAAATTCATTGATTAGCTCTAGTAGTTTTCTGGTAGCATCTTTAGGATTCTCTATGTATAGTATCATGTCATCTGCAAACAGTGACAGCTTTACTTCTTCTTTTCCGATTTAGATTCCTTTTATTTCCATTTCTTCTCTGATTGCTGTGGCTAAAACTTCCAAAACTATGTTGAATAAGAGTGGTGAGAGTGGGCAACCTTGTCTTGTTCCTGATCTTAGTGGAAATGCTTTCAGTTTTTCACCATTGAGGATGATGTTGGCTGTGGGTTTCTCATATATAGCCTTCATTATGTTGAGGAAAGTTCCCTCTATGCCTACTTTCTGCAGGGTTTTTATCCTAAATGGGTGTTGACTTTTATCAAAAGCTTTCTCTGCATCTATTGAGATGATCATATTGTTTTTCTCCTTCAATTTGTTAATATGGTTTATCACATTGATAGATTTGCATATATTGAAGAATCCTTGCATTCCTGGAATAAAACCCACTTGATCATGGTGTATGATCCTTTTAATGTGCTTTTGGATTCTGTTTGCTAGTATTTTGTTGAGGATTTTTGCATCTATGTTCATCAGTGATATTGGCCTGTAGTTTTCTTTCTTTGTGACATCCTTGTCTGGTTGTGGTATCAAGGTGATGGTGGCCTCGTAGAATGAATTTGGGAGTGTTCCTCCCTCTGCTATATTTTGGAAGAGTTTGAGAAGGATAGATCTTAACTCTTCTCTAAATGTTTGATAGAATTCGCCTGTGAAGCCATCTGGTCCTGGCCTTTTATTTGTTGGAAGATTTTTAATCACAGTTTCAATTTCAGTGCTTGTGATTTGTCTGTTCATATTTTCTATTTCTTCCTGATTCAGTCTTGGCAAGTTGTGCATTTCTAAGAATTTGTCCATTTCTTCCAGGTTGTCCATTTTATTGGCACAGATTTGCTTGTAGTAATCTCTCATGATCTTTTTTGTTTCTGCACTGTCAGTTGTTACTTCTCCTTTTTCATTTCTAATTCTATTGATTTGAGTCTTCTTCCTTTTTTTCTTCATGAGTCTGGCTAATGGTTTATCAATTTTGTTGATTTTCTCAAAGAACCAGCTTTTAGTTTCATTGATCCTTGCTAATGTTTCCTTCATTTCTTTTTCATTTATTTCTGATCTGATTTTTATGATTTATTTCCTTCTGCTAACTTTGGGGTTTTTTTGTTCTTTCTCTAATTGCTTTAGGTGCAAGGTTAGGTTGTTTATTCGAGATGTTTCCTGTTTCTTAAGGTGGGCTTGTATTGCTATAAACTTCCCTCTTAGAACTGCTTTTGCTGCATACCATAGGTTTTGGGTCGTCGTGTCTCCATTGTCATTTGTTTCTAGGTATTCTTTTATCTCCTCTTTGATTTCTTCAGTGATCACTTCGTTATTAAGTAGTGTATTGTTTAGGCTCCATGTGTTTGTATTTTTTACAGATCTTTTCCTGTAATTGATATCTAGTGTCATGGCATTGTGGTCGGAAAAGATACTTGGTACGATTTCAATTTTCTTAAATTTACCAAGACTTGATTTGTGACCCAAGATATGATCTATCCTGGAGAATGTTCCATGAGCACTTGAGAAAAATGTGTATTCTGTTGTTTTTGGATGGAGTGTCCTATAAATATCAATTAAGTCCATCTTGTTTAATGTATCATTTAGAGCTTGTGTTTCCTTATTTATTTTCATTTTGGATGATTCGTCCATTGGTGAAAGTGGGGTGTTAAAGTCCCGTGCTATGATTGTGTTACTGTCAGTTTCCTCCTATGGATGTGTTACTGTCGATTTCCCCTTTTATGGCTGTTAGTATTTGCCTTATGTATTGAGGTGCTCCTATGTTGGGTGCATAAATATTTACAATTGTTATATCTTCTTCTTGGATCGATCCCTTGATCATTATGTAGTGTCCTTCTTTGTCTCTTGTAATAGTGTTTATTTTAAAGTCTATTTTGTCTGATATGAGAATTGCTACTCCAGCTTTCTTTTGGTTTCCATTTGCATGGAATATCATTTTCCATCCCCTTACTTTCAGTCTGTATGTGTCTCTAGTTCTGAAGTGGGTCTCTTGTAGACAGCATATGTATGGGTCTTGTTTTTGTATCCATTCAGCCAATCTGTGTCTTTTGGTGGGAGCATTTAGTCCATTTACATCTAAGGTAATTATTGATATGTATGTTCCTATTCCCATTTTCTAAATTGTTTTGTGTTCGTTATTATAGGTCGTTTCCTTCTCTTGTGTTTCTTCCCTAGAGAAGTTCCTTTAGCATTTGTTGTTAAGCTGGTTTGGTGGTGCTGAACTCTCTCAGCTTTTGCTTGTCTCTAAAGGTTTTAATTTCTCCATCAGATCTGAATGAGATCCTTGCTGGGTAGAGTAATCTTGGTTGCAGGTTTTCTCTCCTTCATCACTTTTAATATGTCCTGCCAGTCCCTTCTGGCTTGCAGAGTTTCTGCTGAGAGATCAGCTGTTAACCTTGGGGATTCCCTTGTGTGTTATTTGTTGTTTTTCCCTTGCTGCTTTTAATATGCTTTCTTTGTATTTAGTTTTTGACAGTTTGATTAATATGTGTCTTGGCGTATTTCTCCTTGAATTTATCCTGTATGGGACTCTCTGTGCTTCCTGGACTTGATTAACTATTTCCTTTCCCATATTAGGGAAGTTTTCAACTATAATCTCTTCAAATATTTTCTCAGTCCCTTTCTTTTTCTCTTCTTCTTCTGGAACCCCTATAATTCGAATGTTGGTGCGTTTAATGTTGTCCCAGAGGTCTCTGAGACTGTCCTCAGTTCTTTTCATTCTTTTTTCTTTATTCTGCTCTGCAGTAGTTATTTCCACTATTTTATCTTCCAGGTCACTTATCCGTTCTTCTGCCTCATTTATTCTGCTATTGATCCCATCTAGAGTATTTTTCATTTCATTTATTGTGTTGTTCATCATTGTCTGTTTCATCTTTATTTCTTCTAGGTCCTTGTTAACTGTTTCTTGCATTTTGTCCATTCTATTTCCAAGATTTTGGATCATCTTTACTATCATTATTCTGAATTCTTTTTCAGGTAGACTGCCTATTTCCTCTTCATTTGTTAGGTCTGGTGGGTTTTTATCTTGCTCCTTCATCTGCTGTGTGTTTTTCTGTCTTCTCATTTTGCTTATCTTACTGTGTTTGGGGTCTCCTTTTTGCAGGCTGCAGGTTCGTAGTTCCCGTTGTTTTTGGTGTCTGTCCCCAGTGGCTAAGGTTGGTTCAGTGGGTTGTGTAGGCTTCCTGGTGGAGGGGACTAGTCCCTGTGTTGTGGTGGATGAGGCTGGATCTTGTCTTTCTGGTGGGCAGGTCCACGTCTGGTGGTGCGTTTTGGGGTGTCTGTGGAGTTATTTTGATTTTAGGCACCCTCTCTGCTAATGGGTGGAGTTGTGTTTCTGTCTTGCTAGTTGTTTGGCATAGGATGTCCAGCACTGTAGCTTGCTGGTCGTTGAGTGAAGCTGGGTGCTGGTGTTGAAATGGAGATCTCTGGGAGATTTTTGCCTTTTGGTATTATGTGGAGGTGGGAGGTCTCTTGTTGACCAGTGTCCTGAAGTTGGCTCTCCCACCTCAGAGGCACAGCACTGACTCCTGGCTGCAGCACCAAGAGCCTTTCATTCGCATGGCTCAGAATAAAAGGGAGATAAGGTACAGAGAAAGAATTAGTAGAAGTAGGAAGAAAGAAAGAAAGAAAGGAGGGAAAGAAGAAAGAAAGAAAGAAGAAAAGAAGGAAAGAAGGAAAGAACAAAGGAAGGAGGGAGGGAGGGAGCAGGGAGGGATGGAGGAAGGAAGGAAGGAAGGAAGGAGGGAAGGAACAAAGAAAGAAAGAAAGAAAGAAAGAAAGAAAGAAAGAAAGAAAGAAAGAAGCTAATGTAAAATATAATAAAGTAAAATATAATAAAGTTTTTAAATTAAAAAATATTTATTTAGGAAAAAAAAGGGGGACAGATAGAACCTTAGGACAAATGGTGGAAGCAAAGCTATACAGACAAAATCTCACACAGAAGCATACACATACACACTCACAAAAAGAGGAAAAGGGGAAAAAATCATAAATCTTGCTCTCAAAGTCCACTTCCTCAATTTGGGATGATTCATTGTCTAGTCATGTATTCCACAGATGCAGGGTACATCAAGTTGATTGTGGAGATTTAATCCGCTGCTTCTGAGGCTGCTGGGAGAGATTTCCCTTTCTCTTCTTTGTTCTCACAGCTCCGAGGGGCTCAGCTTTGGATTTGGCCTCGCCTCTGCGTGTAGGTCACTGAAGTGCGTCTGTTTTTTGCTCAGACAGGACGGGGTTAAAGGAGCCGCTGACTCGGGGGCTCTGGCTCACTCAGGCTGGGGGGAGGGAGGGGCACGGAGTGCGGGATGAGCCTGCGGCGGCAGAGGCCAGCATGACGTTGCACCAGCCTTAGGCACGCCGTGCGTCCTCCCGGGGAAGTTGTCCCTGGATCTCGGGACCCTGGCAGTGGTGGCCCCGGAAGAGGGGTGTGGATAGTGACCTGTGCTTGCACACAGGCCCCTCGGTGGCGGCAGCAGCAGCCTTAGCGTCTCCCGCCCGTCCCTGGGGTCCACGCTTTTAGCCACGGTTCGCGCCCGTCCCTGGGGTCCACGCTTTTAGCCGCGGCTCGCGCCCGTCTCTGGAGCTCCTTTAAGCATCGCTCTTAAGCCCCTCTCCTCGCACACCAGGAAACAAAGAGGCAAGAAAAAGTCTCTTGCCTCTTCGGCAGCTCCAGGCCTTTTCCCAGACTCCCTCCCGACCAGCCGTGGCGCACTAACCCCCCGCAGGCTGTGTTCACGCCGCCAACCCCAGTCCTCTCCCTGCGCTCCGACCGAAACTGAGCCTCAGCTCGCAGCCCCTCCCGCCTCGGCGGGCGAGCACACAAGCCTCTCGGGCTGGTGAGCGCCGGTGCGGCTGCGCTCACCTCCGCGGCTCCGAAGCTCCGCCACCCACAGTCTCCGCCCACAAAGGGGCTCCTAGTGTGTGGAAACCTTTCCTCCTTCACGGCTCCCTCCCCCTGGTGCAGGTCCCGTCCCTATTCTTTTGTCTCTGTTTTTTCGTTTTTCTTTTCCCCTACCCAGGTACGTGGGGAGTTTCTTGCCTTTTGGGAGGTCTGAGGTCCTCTGCCAGCATTCAGTAGGTGTTCTGTAGGAGTTGCTCCACGTGAGATGTATTTCTGGTGTATCTGTGGGGAGGAAGGTGATCTCTGCCTCTTACTCTTCCGCCATCTTCCCCTCCGCCTCGATGGAGCTGTTCTTTATCTTGACTCTGGTGGTGGATACATAAACACATATGTGATAAAATTGTAGAACGACATACATACACACATACACATATTGGTACAAGAGAAGCTGGGGAAGTATGAATTAGAGATGGATTATATCAATGCCAATATCCTGGTTGTGGTTTGTACTGGTTTTGCAAAATGTTAACATCTTGTGAAACTGAATAAAGTGTATCTCTTTAATTTCTTTCAACTGCATGTGAACTACAGTTATCTCAATAAAGATTTCAATTAGAAATAGTTATTATGGCTATATTACATATGTTCAAGAAAATAGACATGGAAGAAATAAAAGATCCAATGAAACACTTAAAGAAGAAACCCACAATGTGTGAGATGAAAAATACCCTGAAGAGGATTAATGGCAGATTAGACATTGCAAAAGAAAAGATTATCGCGCTTGAAAACATAACAGTAGAAACTAGATTTCTAATAATAAAACAAAATAATAATAGTAATAATAATAGTACAGCAACAGTGAGCTTTGGAACAAATCCAAGTGGCCTAACTATGTCTAATTGGAATCTCTGAAGAAGAGAAAGGGAGGAGACATTAAAAAATATTTGAAGAAATAATGACTGAAAATTTCCCAAGTTTAATTAAAACTATAAATGCAAAGATTCAAGAAACTCAGCAAATCTCATGCGCAAGAAACATGAAGAAAGCTACACCATGGAACATATAAAGACACAAAACTAAAAGGAAATAGTAAATGATTATCTGCATATTCACAGGAAATTTATTTGAGAAAATGCACCACATGTTGCAAAAAATATCTAAGCAAATAGGAATACAAGGGAATTTCCTTAAGTTGATAAAGGACATTTATGAAAAAGGCCACAGCTAAAATGATACTTAATGATGAAAATTGTAATGTTTCTTCCCATTTGACATTGTACTGCAAGTTCCAGTTAGTACAATAAGACAAGTAAAGAAAATAGAAGTGATCCAGATTGGAAAGAGGTAGAACTGTCCTTTTTTACAGACAATAAGATTCTACATTTAGAAAACATGATAGAGTCTACAAAATAGTTACTAGAACTAATAAATGAATTTAGAAATATTGCAGGATCCAAGCTGAATACACAAAAATCAGCTGTTTTCCTATATGCTAGCAACAGTCAGAAATTGCATTTTTAAACTCCCATTGAAATTGCATAAATTATTTTAAATATTTAGGGATACATCTGACAAAATATCTGAACAGCCTTATATACTGAAAAGTACAAAATGTCTTTTGAGAGAAATTTTAAAAGACATAAATAAATGGAGAGACAAGTTTGGATGCTGACTACTCTCCTTTCTATTCAACATTGTACTGGAGATCTTAGTGCAATAATATAAGAAAATTGTACGTTTTGAACAGAAAGAAAATCATTATTCATAGATAAAACCATTATGTGCATAGAAAACCTCCCAACTCAAATTTTTAGAATTAATAAATGATTTTAGTCAGTTTCCTAGATAAAAAGTCAGTATATAAAAGCAAATTATATTTCTGTATATCAGCAAGAAACATAGAAAATAAAAGGTCCTATTTATAATAGCATCAAAAATATTAAGCAACAAAAGGTGTGCAGTCCTCCAAGGGGAAAATTGTAAAATATTATTAAGAGTCATAAAGGAAAGCCTAAATTAATGGAGTACCATATTCATGAATTAGAAGACTCAACAGTATAAAAATGTCAGTTGCTACCAAATTGATATATTGGTTTAGTGCAATCAAAATCTAAATCTTCATTTGATAAGCTCATTCTTAAATTTATATGAAAATATTGAGTTGGCCAAAATGTTTGGTTGGGTTTTTCCATAAGATGGCTCTAGTAACACTTAGTTGTCTTTAACTTCATTCAAAACAGTTTTGTTAGATTGTATGTGACAGCTGTCATATTAGCATGCATTTTAAAAAAGATATCAAAATTGGTGAATTTATTTATTGATTTATTTTTGCGGTATGCGGGCCTCTCACTGTTGTGGCCTCTCCCGTTGCGGAGTATAGGCTCCTGACGTGCAGGCTCAGCGGCCATGGCTCACGGGCCCAGCCGCTCCGTGGCATGTGGGATCCTCCTGGGCCGGGGCACGAACCCACGTCCCCTACATCGGCAGGCAGACTCTCAACCACTGCGCCACCAGGGAAGCCCCCAAATTGGTGAATTTTTGTGTAGCCATTTTAACATTGAAATGGAAGAAAACATTTTCGGCATATTATGCTTTATTATTTCAGGAAAGGTCAAAACGTAACCAAGATGCAAAAAATGATTTGTGCAGTGTATGGAGAAGGTGCTGTGACTGATCGAACTTGTCAAAAGTGGTTTGCGAAGTGTCTTGCTGGCCGAGGCTCCACGGTCGGGTAGACCAGTTGAAGTTCATAGTGACCAAATGGAGACATTAACTGAGAACAATCAACGTTATACCATGCGGGGGATAGCTGACATACTCAAAATATCCAAATCAAGCGTTGAAAATCATTTGCACCAGCTTGGTTATGTCAATCACTTCGATGTTCAGGTTCCACATAAGTTAAGCGAAAAAAACTTTGACCGTATTTCCGCATGTGATTCTCTACATAAACGTAATGAAAATGTTCCGTTTTTAAAACAAATTGTGACAGGTGATGAAAAGTGGATACTGTATAGCAATGTAGAATAGAAGAGATCGTGGGGCAAGTGAAATGAACCACCACCAACCACACGAAAGGCCACTCTTCATCTAAAGAAGGTGATGTGTATATGGTGGGATTGGAAGGGAGTCCTCTATTATGAGCTCCTTCTGGAAAACCAAACGATAAATTCCAGCAAGTACTGCTCCCAATTAGTCCAACTGAAAGCAGCACTCAACAAAAAGCATCCAGAATTAGTCAACAGAAAACACATAATCATCCATCTGGATAATGCAAGATGGCATGTTTCTTTGATGATCTGCAAAAAACTGTTACAGCTTGGCTGGGAAGTTCTGATTTATCAACCATATTCACCAGGCTTTGCATCTTCGGATTTCCATTTATTTAGGTCTTTACAAAATTCCCTTAATGGAAAAAATTTCAATTCCGTGGAAAACTGTAAAAGGCACCTGGAACAGTTCTTTTCTCAAAAAAATAAAAAGTTTCTGGAAGATGGAATTATGAAGTTGCCTGAAAAATGGCAGAAGGTAATGGAACAAAAGGGTGAATAGTTTGTTCAATAAAGTTCTTGGTGAAAATGAAAAATGGGTCTTTTATTTTTACTTAAAAATTGAAGGCACATTTTGGCCAACCCAATAGAAAAGGCCGGATATAGTGAAGAGACTTTTAGAAATAAAAAGGTAGAGACAGTGAAGAGACTTTTAGAAATAAAAGGGTAGAAATAAAAATAATTCTTGATACCTGGAACAGGTATCAAGGATTATTATAAAACTATAGCAATTAAGATATAATAGTGCAGAGAAAAATGAGTATGCCAGTGGAACAGAGTAGACTTCCCAGAAACATATTCATCCAAATATGGATGTTTCATAGAAGTAGCACTTCTGGGGTGTGGAGAAAAGAGTTTCTTAAACAAATGGTGCTGGGACAGTAGCATATCTACATAGGAAAAAAGACAAGAAGGAGGGAAAGGGCGGGAGGACACTGGTCCTAGATTACTCCATGCAAAAATCAATTCCAGACAAAATATTAATATGAAAAAATCTTTCAGAAGCAAATATCTTCTGGACTTTACAGTAGAGAAGAATTTCTTAAGCAACTCTAAAATATTAACCATAAAGGAAAGATTTATAAATTCAACTACATCAAAGTTAAGAATTTCCCTTCCTCAAATGCTAGTCACATCAATCAGACAAGAAAAAGAAATAAAAGGTATACATATTGGAAGGGAAGAGGTGAAATTGTCATTATACGCAGATGACATAATGCTGTATATAGAAAACCTTAGAGACTCTGCACAAAAACTAATAGAACTAATACATGAATTCAGCAAGATAGCAGTATATAAGATTAACATACAGAAATTGGTTGCATTTCTTTATACTAACAATGATATATCAGAAAGGGAAAGTGAAAAAACAATCCCGGGGGCTTCCCTGGTGGCGCAGTGGTTGAGAGTCTGCCTGCCAATGCAAGGGACATGGGTTCGTGCCCCGGTCTGGGAAGATCCCACATGCCGCGGAGCGGCTGGGCCCGTGAGCCATGGCCGCTAAGCCTGTGCATCCGGAGCCTGTGCTCCGCAATGGGAGAGGCCACAGCAGTGAGAGGCCCGCCTACTGCAAAAAAAAAAAAAAAAAAAAAAAAATCCCTTTTAAAATCACTTAAAATAAAAAATACTCAGAAAGAAACCTGACCAAGGAGGTGAAAAACTACTAAGCTGAGAACTGTAAAACACTGATAAATGATCAAAGATGATTCAAAGAAATGGAAAGATATCCCATGCTCTTGGATTGGAAAAATTAACATTATTAAAAAATGGCTATACTAACCAAAGCAATCTACAGGTTTAATGTGATCCCTATCAAATTATCCATGACATCATTCACAGAACTAGAACAAATAATACTGAAATGTATATGGACCCACAGAAGACCCAGAATTGCCAGAGCAATCCTGAAGGGAAAAGAGCTGGAGGCATAACCCTCCCAGATTTCAGACAATACTACAAAGCTATAGTAATCAAAACAGCATGGTATTGGCACAAAAACAGACACATGGGTCAATGGAACAGAATAGAGAGCCCAGAAATAAACCCACACAGCTACAGTCAATCTACAACAAAGGAGGCAAGAATACACAATAGAGAAAAAACAGTCTCTTCAACAAGTGGTGTTGGGGAATTTGGACAGCCACATGTAACTCAATGAAGTTAGAACACACCCTCACACCATACACAAAAATAAACTCAAAATGGCTTAAAGACTTAAATATAAGGCGTGATACCATAAAACTCCTAGAAGAGAACATAGGCAAAACACTCTCTGACGTAAATCATACCAATGTTTTCTTAGGTTAGTCTCTCAAGGCCGTAGAAATAACAGCAAAGGTAAACAAATGGCACCTAATCAAACTAATAAGCTTTTGCACAGCAAAAGAAACCATAAACAAAATGAAAAAACCTACAAAATGGGAGAAAATATTTGCAAGTGATGTGACTGACAAGGGCTTAATTTCCCAAATGCACAAACAGCTCATACAACTCAATGACCAAAAAAAACAGACAACCCAATCGAAAAATGGGCAGAAGACCTAAGTAGACATTTCTCCAAAGAAGACATACAGATGTCCAAGAGCACGTGAAAAGCTGTTCAACATTGCTAACTATTAGAGAAATGCAAATCAAAACTACAGTGAGGTACCACCTCACACCAGTCAGAATGGCCATCATGAAAAAGTCTAAAAATAATATGCGTTGGAGAGGATGTGGAAGAAAGGGAACCCTCCTACACTGTTGGTGGGAATGTAAATTGGTGCAGCCACTATGGAAAACAGTATGGAGGTTCCTCAGAAAACAAAATAAAGCTACCATATGATCCAGCAATCTCATTCCTGGGCATATATCCAGAGAAAACCATAATTCTAAAAGATACATGCACCTCAATATTCATAGCAGCCTATCTACAAGAGCCAGGACATGGAAACAACCTAAATATCCATCAATAGATGAATGGATAAAGAAGATATGGTACGTATATACAATGGAATACTATTCAGCAATAAAAAAGGATGAAATAATGCCATTTGCAGCAGTATGGATGGACGTAGAGATTATCATACTCAGTGAAATAAATCCGAAAGGCAAATACCAAATAATATCACTTATATGTGGAATCTAAAATATGACACAAATGAACCTATTTATGAAACAGACTCACTGACATAGAGAACAGATTTGTGGTTGCCAAGGGCAAGGGGCGGTGGAGGGTTGGATTGGGGGTTTGGGACTAGCAGATGCAAACTATTGTATTTAAGATGGACAAACAATGAGATCCTGTTGTATAGCACAGGGAACTATATTCAGTATCCTGTAATAAACCATAATAGAAAAGAAAAACAAAGAATTTCCCTTCCTCAAAAGATACTATAATGGAATTGAAAAGACAAGCCACAGAGTAAAAATTCTGACTAGTATTTATATAAAAAGGCTTATGGCCAAAAAAAAGTTGATAAGATGGTCAATCTTATTGTTAAACAAGGAAATGCAAATTAACCACAATGCAAAGCCATTAAACACCCATCAGATTAGCAAAGATGAGTTGAATCCAATACTTGGTAATTTTGTGGGGCAAAGTAAACTCTCACATGTTGTGATAGAAGTATAAATTTGTACAACTATTTTGGAAATGATTTGACATTGTCTTGTAGATTGTTGAAGATATGCAGATCTGATAACCAGTATTCCAGTTCAAGGTATGTAACCAACAGAAATGTGTGCACATGTTCACGAGAATTCATGCCCAAGAATGCCTATTGCAGCATCATTTTTAGAAGCTCCAGATTGGAAGAATCCCAAATGTCCATCACCATTAAAAGGGGTAGCTAAACTGTTTGTATGAAGGAATATTATACCACATTCAAAAACATGAATGAATCTTAAAGAGTTTTGTGTGAATTAAGCAAGATAACAGAATGTACCCAACGGGATTCCACCTACTCAAAGCCTCAAAGAAGTAGGCTTAGGGAAACAATCATAAAGGGTAAAATTACAGAGAAAAACAAGGAAATAAATTATCATAAAAGGGAGGAGGGGTTGTAATTAGAAGGAGACCCAGGGCCAGTGGTGGGATGGTAGTTTCTGGCCACTCTGAACCATTCTAGGCAAGTGACCCAGGCTGCCAGATTTGGGATACATGTTTGTGCCCATCACCATAATGGGCCAAAATGCAGAATGAGTGCTTGTATGTGCGTATTCAATTTTCTTTCTGGGCGTGTAGTGAAAAGATCCGATTCCCAGGCTTGGTTCGGCTGCCTGATTAACTTACTTGACTTAAGTCTGTTATTCACCTGCCAAGTGATGCTCTCCCTGAGGTCCTGTAGTCAGGATCCCATTCTCTCAAGTACAAAGTAAGTGGTTTTATCAAAGTAGAAATTATCTGTGGGAATATTCATAAACTATAGCTCACTGAAAATGTTAGCAAATTTATCTGTTTCAAAATTTTGAAAAATTTACTGAAGACATTTGCTTTGTTCCCATTTAAAATAGTTTTCTAGGTGTAAAACTGAGATTTTGAGGGTTTAGAGAAACACTATTCCCAGCCAGGAACTACGAGGAATGCTGTCTTTCTAAAAATGTTCTATTAGGAGTTGGTGTCACACATTGAGACAGACTCCTTGGAGCATTAACGGCACCTTCACAACTGATTATAGAGTTATAAGAATATAAGAATTCCATCTCCAGGGGGGTGTATTGTAGGTTCTATTTACATGGTAAAAATAAATGTAATGCAAGACAGTTTTTGAAAATAGCATCTAATGTTATTTATTAAGATTTTGAAATGTACATTTAATGAGTTAAAAACGCTCAGTTGGGCTTCCCTGGTGGCGCAGTGGTTGAGAGTCCGCCTGCCAATGCAGGGGACACGGGTTCGTGCCCCAGTCCGGGAAGATCCCACGTGCCGCGGAGCGGCTGGGCCCGTGAGCCATGGCCACTGAGCCTGTGTGTCCGGAGCCTGTGCTCCGCAATGGGAGAGGCCACAACAGTGAGAGGCCCGCGTACCACAAAATAAATAAGAAATAAAAACACTCAGTTATAATTATTTAATTATACTTAAATCAGCATCCCCAATAATTAGAAAGGAAATCAAGCGTAATGAGACTGCTTTTTATGACAATTATAGTAATTTTGTAAATTATTCAACAGAAAACATTCTAGAGAATTAACATGAAAATGTTGGTTTTGTGTGCTGAGTCATGGCTCAACAAGATTACGGGCATGTCTTAGCTTCTAAAGTAAACTTGCTTTTGCACTTGGTTCCATACTTGTGGAACTTCTAATGCTTGAATGTGTCCAGGGATGGAGTAGCCAACACAGTTTCATTTATCAAAGCCTCACAATTAGCACTGGAACATTTTTTCTCATTTTAAAGGAACACAGGACTCTTTCATGAGTACAGTTTATTTCATTTGGGAGTGAAATCATCTTCCTCCATTTCACATACAGCTTTAAACATTCAAATCTCACAGCCATCACCAACATTACTTTAAGGTAAATCACTGAAATTTCTTACTAGGATACAAGTCTCTGTTATAGATATGACTCCAGACCAGGGTACGGTTATAACCAATTTCAAATGAATTAGGCTTGCAGAACCACACCTCCCAGAAAGTGACCTGTTAATACAAAACCATCTATTAGTTCTTAACTCATGTCAAGCAAGAGACTACTAGATGGACCACCTGTTTCTTAAGGTTACATGTGGGTCCTCTCAAGGATGCTAATTTTCTTTTTTGGTACTTTACCATGATGATATTTGTATCTATTTATTTGAGGTGGCATAGAATTCCAAAAGGGTACTTTTCATTGTAGTTTTGATCAAAACTACAATCAAAACTACAATGAGATATCATCTCACACCAGTCAGAATGGCCATCATCAAAAAATCTAGAAACAATAAATGCTGGAGAGGGTGTGGAGAAAAGGGAACCCTCTTGCACTGCTGGTGGGAATGTGAATTGGTTCAGCCACTATGGAGAACAGTATGGAGGTTCCTTAAAAAACTACAAATAGAACTACCATATGACCCAGCAATCCCACTACTAGGTATATACCCTGAGGAAACCAGAATTCAGAAAGAGTCATGTACCAAAATGTTCATTGCAGCTCTATTTACAATAGCCCGGAGATGGAAACAACCTAAGTGCCTGCCGTCGGATGAATGGATAAAGAAGATGTGGCACATATATACAATGGAATATTACTCAGCCATAAAAGGAAACGAAATTGAGCTATTTGTAATGAGGTGGATGGATCTAGAGTCTGTTATATGGAGTGAAGTAAGTCAGAAAGAGAAGGACAAATACCGTATGCTAACACATATATATGGAATTTAAGAAAAAAAAATGTTATGAAGAACCTAGGGGTAAAACAGGAATAAAGACAGAGACCTACTGGAGAACAGACTTGAGGATATGGGGAGGGGGAAGGGTGAGGTGTGTTAGGGCGAGAGAGAGACATGGACATATATATACTAACAAACGTAAGGTAGATAGCCAGTGGGAAGCAGCCGCATGGCACAGGGAAACCGGCTCGGTTCTTTGTGGCTGTCTGGAGGGGTGGGATAGGGAGGGTGGGAGGGAGGGAGACAAAGAGGGAAGAGATATGGGAACATATATATATGTATAACTGACTCACTCTGTTATAAAGCAGAAACTAACACACCATTGTAAAGCAATTATACCCCAATAAAGATGTTAAAAAAAAAAAAAACAAAACAAAAAAAAAAACAAAAGGGTACTTTTCTACTTATCATTACCATCTTTCTAAAGTGAAATCAGGATCAGGCTAATAAAGATGTCTAAGTAAATAGGGATCAACAAAATAATTTTTAAAATAGAACAAGTATTTATAAGACCAACATTGAGAAATGAGGCTCATTATCAGCGTTGGATACAGGGCCTGGATATAATAGGTCCTCAATAAATCCCTTCTTTTAATACTTAAATAAAATGGCTTGAGTCCTCATTCCAAGCACTGTGGGAAACTCAGCTGGCACTTTCTGGGATTTCTAGGGATGTACATTTCTCATTATCATCTCTCTCTCTTTTTTTTTTTGGCTGCACTGGGTCTTAGTTGCAGCATGCGGGATTTTTAGTTGCAGCATGTGGGATCTTTAGTTGCAGTATGTGGGATCTTTAGTTGCGGCATGCATACTCTTAGGTGTGGCATGTGGGATCTAGTTCCCTGACCAGGGATCAAACCTGAGCCCCCTGCATCGGGAGCGTAGAGTCTTAACCACTGTGCCATTAGGGAAGACCCTCTCATGATCAGCTCTTGATCTCATTCCCTGTTTTGATTGATCCCGATTCTCTCAACTGTTTTCTTGTGATTGCCTTCTTGCTTCTCCATCCTTCAATTTCTTTTTCCACTTCCCCTCTTTAACTTTTTAAAATTTATGAAATACCTGATAAATATGGAATATATATGATTTACATACTTTATAAGCATAACGATGAGATAAATGCCCATATACCCAGCTTAAGAAACAAAATATTGTCATGAAACCCACTGGGCCCTTCCCTGAACACAGCTCCTTTCTCCCCTGCAGAGATAACATCCTGCTGAGTTTTATCATCTTTGGGGTTTGCTGCTTATATATTTTTACCTAAAATATATATTGGATAGTTTTTCTTGCGTGTGAATGTTGTATAAATAGTTGTATGGTATTATTCTCCTCTAACTTGTTTTTAAATTTTTAACATTATTTTCCTGAGGTTCATCCATGTTGTTGACAATAGTTGAAGTTCGTTCATTTAAGCTGCTAAAAAAGTACTCAGGGGCTTCCCTGGTGGCGCAGTGGTTGAGAGTCCGCCTGCCGATGCAGGGGACACGGGTTCGTGCCCCGGTCTGGGAGGATCCCACATGCCGCGGAGCGGCTGGGCCCGTGAGCCATGGCCGCTGAGCCTGCGCGTCCGGGGCCTGTGCTCCTCAATGGGAGAGGCCACAACAGTGAGAGGCCCACACACTGCAAAAAAAGAAAAAAAAAAAAAAAGTACTCAAATGTGTGAATATATCACAGTTTAGTTTTCCACTGTCCCATCAAAGGATATTTGGAATATTTCCAGTTTTTTTCCTCCTGTTACAGACAGTGGCGTTCTTACACATGTCTCCTGATACACGCGAGTGTCAAGAATTCCTACTCTGTAGGAAAAGAATTACTGAGTTAGAAGCACGGCTCAGATTTACGAGGGGAGATCATATTCCAAAGTGTTTGCTTACATTTATCCATGGTCTGCCCTCCTATTCCAGCACTTCACCAACACTTATTATTGTCATCCTTTTAACGCCAGTCAGGCTCGTGGGTGTGAAGTTGTGTCCCGCAGTGGTTTCCATTTGAATTTCTCTGAGCTGAGCCCGTTTTGACTGTTCCATTAGCCAGTTAGGTTTTCTCTTCTGGCAAATGCCTGTTAAAATATCTTGCTTACTTTTTAAAGTTGAGTTTTTTATCTTGTTGACTTTAAAGATTAAATACTTTCTGAATATTAATATTTGATTGCTGTATGTACTACACATATCTACTCCAAATTTATAGGTTGATTTTCACTTTTTAAAAATGTAACCCCTTTATAATTTGTGCTTTTGGGGCATTGTTGAAAATGTTTCTTTTTTTTTCATACTCAGAGGTTATTAATATACTTTACATTATTACTTACCAAAAGTTTTCATTAGATTATTTAATTCTTCTAAAATGGATTTTTGGTTATAATGCAATCTTTTTTTTTTTCATTTTTCACATAGATAAACATATGCCCCAGCAAAAAAAATTATACGGCCATCCTTTCCCCAGTATATGTCAAGTATTCATGTACTTGTGGATCTGTTTCAGGGCTCTCTATTTTAGTTCACTATCTTATTTTCTTTGCAATGCATAAATGCCAAACTGTCTTAATTATTACAGCTTTAGAATGCATCATGATGGAATAATATGGAACAGATTTACCCTCTGTAAATTTCAGGGCTTTCTAGAGAAACAGAATGAATAAGATGCATGTTTATCATAAGAAACTGTCTCAGATAATTATAGAGTCAGGAAATAGAAAATCTGCAGTGTGGACCAGGCCCAAGATCCAGGAGAGACACTGGGCAGGTCTAGTTCTAAGGCCACTAGCCTGGAGACTGGGGAGAGTCGATGGTGCAAAGACTGGCAGACAGACACCCAGAAAAGCTGGTGGTGCAGGTGGAATCTGAAGACTGTCTGCTGGAGAAGTTTTCTTTTGCTCGGGGAGACTAGTCTCTCTGTTCTTTTCAAGCTTTCAACTGATTGGATGAGGCCCATCACATTTATGGACAGCAATCTGCTACACTAAGAGTTCACCAATTTAAATGTTCATCTCATACAGAAGCACTCATCTAGTAGATACTTAAATTAATCATCACACCCTCCTACCTTAAACGACTTCAAAAACAGACAAAATACAGTTTTCAGACATTGGACACGAAGCCCTACAGAACAATGATCTCTGAGTGAAAGGAAACAGATTAAGTGAATCTTATCATCTCCCAGCTTACTGCCTAGAAAACGCTGTGAGGATACAGCACAGGGGGAGGAAGGCAAACAAGACCATGTTGGTCTCCCTTGGATGAGGAAACAGAGTTGAGAATTTGAGGACACCAAGATGGCTAAAACTCGCAGAATAAAGCCCTGGACAGGAGAGAGCTGAAACCAGCAGAAGACTTCCCCCAAGTCCTCGCCTCCGTCAGTCCTGATTAGCGTGTGTGTAAGGAAACTCCGGAAAGGCACTAATGGAACAGAGCAGGTGGAACAATCTTTAGAGCAAAAAGATGGCCAGGAAGAGTTCATGTCCCCACTAGCTGGAGTGGAAAAACCTAACAATGCATGGGGCACTGGGTAGACTACTCAGAAAGATATCGCCTCAGTAGTAGTGCAGAATTCTTCCTAGACCCAAGGCTCTTCTGACCCTTCCTAACAGGACCACCTTGAATATAAGCCTCAAAAAGAACAAACCGTTTGCAAGGGTGAGAGCTTAGGGCCTTCTCAGATCTTTCCTGAGCATGTTCACAGCCCTGTGCAAGCACATAGCCTTCTAAATTCCCAGGAGTATGTCAGAGCATTTCAAAGCCCCTATGGGGTCTCAGTCCCCAGATTTTTCCTTTTAAGTTTTTGGTTAGCTTATTGATTGTCCCAACCGTTAGCCACTGCCTGAGGCAGCCATGATATTCAACAAGTGCCTCCGATTATTTTCAACAGATCTTTTGGAGAAAAGAGTTTTGTACTTAGTGAGCTCTAAGTCGGGTTAAATAAAACAGCCTTGGCAGCGGGGTCTTCCAGGGAACCACCAAACGGGTTATATAATCACAGTTCTCTGGGGATGAGGGTTTGAAGGAGTTCCAATCCAAATTTGCCCCCTCTGGTGGCTGCCAGGCTGCTGTTTTTCGTTAGGATTAAGAGATGTTAGTTTTCCAGGCTACCTGAGAACCAGGGCAAGGGAGAGGACAGTAGGGCAAGCTGAAGTGCCACGAATCTCACTGCTCTTAACGAGGCTGCCATTTTTATTAAATGAATGCTCCCTGGGTCGCTGAAAGCTTTCGGTTAATTTCCAGAGCTCTGAAAAAGTTGAACTTGACCGTTCTTGCAAATTTTATCATTGCTTTTATGGAGGAGAAATTCTTCAGATGCTCCTCTCCATTTTTACTTATATTTGACATCAAAAATTTATACTGCGGGGCTTCCCTGCTGGCGCGGCGGTGGGGAGTCCGCCTGCCGACTCAGGGGACGCGGGTTCGAGCCCCGGTCCGGGAGGATCCCACGTGCCGCGGAGCGGCTGGGCCCGTGAGCCGTGGCCGCTGAGCCTGAGCGTCCGGAGCCTGCGCTCCGCGACGGGAGAGGCCACGGCAGTGAGAGGCCCGCGCGTACCGCAAAAAAAAAAAAAAATTTATACTGTAATTTTACATGGTCTGTAGCAAAGTTGTATACTATAAACTCTAAAACATCCACCAAAAGAAAGAAAACAAAGAGTTATATATAATAAACCAACAAGAGATAACATGAAATTATAACAGTAATTCAGTTAATCAAAAAAAAAAAGAGAAAGAGGACAAGGGAAACGAATGAGAAGTGGGACAAATGAAGAACAAATAACAAGAGGACAGATTTAAACCCAGCCATATCAATAATCGCATTATGTGCAAATGTGTTAAATGCCCCAACTGAAAAGCAGGAATTGTCAGTTTGGATTAAAAAACATAATAAGGCCAGGTCTATGCCTGCCTAAGGGAAACCCAATTTAAAGATATAGATAAAAGAAGCTGCAGTGCTCCAGTGGCCCGAAGGCCACCGGTCCAGAAATGTCCCAAGTGTTGACTGTTGGTAGCAAAAGTACAGGAGGCTTCAGGACACGCAAAGTGGTGGACAATGACCCAGGCCAGCCCGGTCACTTACAAGCACGGTTAGAGACATGTCAGAGCACGTCGCAGACTGAGTTTAATCTTCGAAGTGAGTCATCCAAGAGAATAAGTTCCAGTAAGCAGTGGCGTAAATGATACATGAGGTGAAAACAGCTAGGTTGGCATGAAGATTCCTGAAGGGGCGAGGCTGGTTTGGTGCCTGTTCTCACTTACAGGCTCCATTTAGGAGCCGAGGTGCCATCTGGGGGTGGCCCCTTCCGTCTTCTTTGACGTTCTACTGCTTCAGACACTGCAAATTCCTCCTTCCTCTGTGAAAACATTGACAGCACACAGACCGCAAAGCTTTGCACTTCCTACATTGCAGAACAATTATTGATTGAGTATTCCTTCCCGAAAGGCTTTGCAAGGTTCTTAACAGCAATGACTGTCTTATTTGTCTTTGCATTTCTGATGTCTGGCCCCATGCCTGGCTTAGAGTAGGGATTCAGTGAATGTTTGTTGAATGGATGAATACAGAAATCCCTTACAGCCTGTGGAAATTCTAGAAAATAAATTTTATCTTCAGTATAAAGTTTGCGTAGTATTAATTAGACAAAAGCAATGAAAATGACGAACTCGTGTAGCTGGCCAATAAAAGTGATTGAGCCTAATCAGATAACTTTTACATGTGGCACACAAAACTTCTTACCTGAAAATGGAAACCCAAAACTTTAGTTAAGAAAAGCATTCCTGATTAAGAGCACTTGATTAGAAAGAGCTCATTAATGAAAAACAATACTATTTTTATAAGGACTAAGCTGCTTTTATCCTGCCCTGGTTTGGTTTCACGCTTCAACAAATAGCACCTTTTGGCAGTCACGGCTGCTTGCACTGCCAAAGGCAGTGTTCACGGCGGGTCAGGCCCTTCCCTGACATCATTCTGGAAGAGATCACCAGCTAATTAGCTGCATAAGCTGGTCGCCATTATTGCTTCCAAGCTCCAAGTGGGGCCGTCTGATGGAATCACAAGGACCTTATAAAAAATGAGTTGATATTTTTTTTCGATGGCACGAAAATGCTTCTTAGAATACTGAAACTTAGAGAGTTACAACGGAATGTACCTCCTTAAGGGTGACCTGTAGATAATCAGAAGAGCCGAAAAAAAGTTGCTGGGATAGGATAGGATGAATACTTTTGGCTTTTTCTACAGACTAGACGTGGAAAAAAATATCTGTTTCTCAGATTTTAGCTTCTCGCCCTTCAACTCCCGTTTCCCAACAATGTATCAGCCATGGTGTCCACTGTGGCTTCTCACAAAAGTGGAATCTGTCTTCAGGCTCTTTTTCTCTGAACAGGGCATCTTCCCTCTGCCCCTTGCGTGCTCGAGCCCCACCCCACCCTCAAGAGGTTCTATGCATCCTGCTGCTACTTGCAAAGACCATGCTTTTGTTTTCCGAGGAAACGCTAGTCAGTTTGGAATCTGTCATTTGTATCTATGTCAATCGGTTAATGGTCACTCTTTCTTAAATTGTCTTAAGTTAAAGATACTCTGTGTGGACTTTATGCCCCATTGTGGACTGGAAGGCGGGGGAGGTCGCAGGAGAGAGCATTTGCTTTGAAGGGGCTCCCTGAATTATTGCGAGTATTTCCATTCTTACTCCCTTCTTCATTCCTCTTCCTGGGAAGTTCCAAAGTAGAGCTTTTAGCTCTGAAGACTTAAAATTTAAAGAGTTAACTAATTCATGATTTTAGTCAAAGGCCATTACAAAATACAATAATACCATCTTTAAAGTAAGTTGAAAGACTTCAACTGTGGCCACAGAAATTTGTAACAAAAGGCTCACGTTTGTCTGAAATATGACTTACCTAATCAGAGTGTGTCACCAGGAACAGCTCAGTCGGCTGTGAGTTCCATAGTTGGGAAAGGGACTGTATTTAGTTCCCCTTGGTTTCCCTGGGGTGTCCAGCATGGAGCTTCAGAAATTCATTGAATGGACCTTTTATTAATATTCTTGGGGCAGTTAATACAAATGAGAGGCTTCTTTAGGTCACAAACACAAAACAGTAATAGACGCTGAGGAAGTCACTTTGACTGATGAAATTTGTTCCAGAAAGAAGTGATTTCTAGTCTGGTGACCTAGGTCAGTCACCTCTCAGTCTGCACATCTGTAAAATGGAGCGGCCTCAAAGTCCTGCTGAGTGAAATATATAAAATGCTTCTTTGAGTGAGGTGCATAAAACGTGTCTGGCCCTCGTTGAGCACCCAATAAATACACGCGGGCTTCCTTTTTCTTCTTTCACGTTTTGTCTTGAACAGTCCCAAAGCCGGTGTGACGTGGTTGCAGCTACGTGAACAAAACAGACAGAAAGATCTTCCCTAACTCAGCACTGCAGGTAGAGCTGCTTACTGCGCTAAAAATATCCTACAGCTCCTTTTTGTTGAGATCGGTGCTCCTTTTGTTACATTATACCCTATTAGTTAAAGACCCTTGGGGAAAATTTATGATTCAGGCTTAATATTAGAAATAGACATGCTTCTCACAAGTGAAACCATGTGTAATTATTAGTCAAATCCTTTTCACCTGCCGTCACTAATCGGTCATTTTAAGACTTGCAGTTCCTCCAAGCAGCATGGAGCCTAAGCAATGAGATGTTTGCCTGCGTTGTTTTCCAGAAACTTGGAATCAGCTGCGTCGAATTCGAGCTGAGCTGGTTGAGACTGGATGGGATCCCAGACCCTCCGACTTAGCCTGTGCCAGTGTCCACTCGGTGACCTTTAGGACTTGCATCGGCCTGTAGTCCAGGTACACCTGCCCTGAAGACTGTGCACTTGTTTCCAATGCCCTTTCCCCAGGCTCCCCAGCCTCAGACCTCCCTGCTTCTTTATCCTATAAATACCACTGGCCCCTTGCCTTGGGGGCAGGTATGAGGTCTATTCTTCCATGTCTTCACTTGCCTGCCTGGAGAATAAACCCTCTGCTGTGAGACGGGCAAAACGAACCTGATTCGGTAACACAGCAACTAGTTTGTGGGTTTTTCTGAACCTTGAATTGTGTAATTGATCGCATTTTTCTCTGTCTGTTGGCTGGCAGAAAACTTAGAATCAAAGTTGTTGCTTAATCTTTAGAAGTATACGTTCTTGCCTCAATTCACTCCTAGTTCTATTTTATCTAATAGCAATTTTTCCACGTTGCAACATATTTTTACCGATATGTAATTACTGTGATCCTGATATGTATTTGTAAGCTGTCTGAACTCCTAGGGAAGAGTATAGGAGACACAGAGAAATATATATATATAAATTTGTCATCTTGTCATATATATATGACAAGATTCCAGACTCCAGGCCTCTGTGAGGGAATAAGTTTATGTTGTTTTGAGCCCCCTAATCTGTGGTCATTGGCTCTGGGGCTTTCAGGAAACTGATACAACCGTGCTGAAATGAGGATTGGCTATTGTTGGAAGAAAATTTTCCATGAGTATCTCATTTTTTTTTACAGTGAAATATAGTTGATTGACGGTGTTGTGTTAGTTTCAGGTGTACAGCAAAGTGATTCAGTTGTACATATATATTCTTTTCCATTATGGTTTTTTGCAAGATATTGAGCAGAGTTCCCTGTGCTCTACAGTAGGGCCTTGTGGTTATGTCTATTTTATATAGAGTAGTGTGAATTCGAAGACCTCAAGTTTCAACTGTATCTGCTGATCCCAAACTCCTAATTTATTGCTCCCGCACCCCTTTGCCCTTTGGTAACCATAAGTGTGTTTTCTATGTCTGTGAGTCTGTTTGTTTTGTAAATAAGTTCATTTGTATCTTTTTTTTTTTTTTTTTTAGAGTCCACATACAAGCGGTATCTTTGTACGCGGGCCTCTCACTGCCGTGGCCGCTCCCGTTGCGGAGCACAGGCTCCGGACGCGCAGGCTCAGCGGCCATGGCTCACGGGCCCAGCCGCTTCGCGGCACATGGGACCCTCCCAGACCGGGGCACGAACCCGTGTCCCCTGCATCGGCAGGCGGACTCCCACCACTGTGCCACCAGGGAAGCCCTAGGTGGTATCTTAATGATATTTGTCTGACTTCACTTAGTGTGATCATCTCTAGGTCCATCAGTGTTGCTGCAAACGGCATTATTTCATTCATTTTACGGCTGAGTAATATTCCATTGTATATATGTGCCACATCTTCTTTATCCATTCCTCTGTCGATGGACACCTAGTAGTTTGCTTCCATGTTCTCATTTTTGTGTGTCTTACAAGGAAGGCACTGACCGCCCTTTGTCCTGGATCATCTTATCAAGGATCAGCCTTGGAGACAGTATCTACCTTCAGAGCCAAGGGCAGGACAACTACTGCCCCTTGTAACAGGTTTGGGTTCCCCATATTCAGGGCTTCCCTGAAATGCAGCCCACTGCGTGTTCAGGCGTCATCTGGCCCGCCTCCGTCACCTGTGGAGTTTGGGGCTTGGGGGCCGTGTGGAATGCTGACACCTGGGCTCTGCCATTCCTGTGAGTGATACGACGTCTCTAGCCCCAGGAGTCTCGTATCTCCTACCAGCATCCAGGTAGCTGCAGATTTACCTGTGGGTTTGACTGTACGTTAAATCTCGGCCTCCTCCCAGTTACTGAGAGACACCATTCTTGAATCTTCTGTCATCAGGCTGTGGGCACCACTCTAGCTCTGCCTCCATGCTCTGCACATGCCTCACTTAATTCCATCCTCTCCCTTGAAATTCTCTAAAACATGTGAATGAGTCACTTGTCAGAGAAGCAGAACAATTGTAAAGAAGTCGATTTATTATAACATTGTATATCTGTGTCGGTTAGGGAAGGGGAGTAGAGAAAAGGGAAATTTTTGCTTTTAAAAATCTGCTGAGTCACGGAGTAGAGACGGCACGCAGGAACATGAACACGTGTTATCTTCACAAAGTCACGTGCACTCAAGAGTGCTCTCGTGAGGACAAATCATCCCTACTTGTCCCCTCGAGTTAGATGGGGAGCTGATTTGTTGACAACTCCTCTGTAGGCGAGAGACACGCATTCCTCTCCCAATCCCCCCGCCCGCCCCGGAGAGCTCAGATAAGGAATCATATCGGTGCACGTTGAGCTTTATGAAATGACTAATTGGCGCCCTGTGTGGTTAAACGTCATAACCCATCCTATCAGCAGCACTGTCGTCATGCAGCACCGGGCGGGAGGAAGGGCAAGGAGGATGGGGTCGTTGGCAAGGGCAGGCTGCAGGCAGTGTGGACCGGAGGCTGCTCTGCGCACCATCCTTCCTGCCCAGCACGTCGGCCAGGCTCTCCCTGGCTCGGCAGCCCCTAACCTCCTTTCTTGCTTCCTGCGTGGAGAGCCCGGGAGGCCCCTGCGGCAGGAGCACAGCCTGAAAGCCACATGCCGCAGGCTGGGACCCCGGCGTAGACGGGCTGAACTGAGACATAAATGTCAGTGGGAGAAGCTCGCTATCCGGATTGCCCTGTGCCTTCCCCCACTTCGGGGTTGGGGGCTTGTGGACCCAGAGCGGCAGCTGCTCCAGCCGCAGGACCCTCCCCTCAGCGGAGGAGGCGAGGGGCACCCGGGCCTCGGGAAAGCCTCCGGGGCAGTGGAGGCGGTGCCAGCGAGGGAGGCCTCTGCCCATCAGTCCTTCCACAACGGAGACAGACCAACTTCTCTGGCGTCTCGGGAAAGGAGTCCCCGTGCTGTTCATCAAGACTCTTCCAGTCATAAGGGGCAGAAACCCAAATCAAACGTGGACTTATAGAGTCAACAAGCAAAGTCTGGGGGTGGAGTGTACATCACAGGCTCGGGAGACCCCTCTGATGTCAGGGCAACTGCCCCTCCTCCTCTGTACACGTCCGCATCCCTGTGGCGAGAGCGCCCGGCGTGTGCATCCCTGCTCAGCATCCCACTGCTCAGCCATAAGATCCAAGACAAGGGCTCTGTTCCAGCCTAGGTCACCCCCCATTTGGGGGTCCAGGCCTGTGCCAGGGTGGCCTCACGTGCTACCTGGATGAGGAGGGCTAAGCGCCCACTGGTGGCCGGCTCTGTTGTAGGGGAGAGGGAGAGTGTGGGGCACAGGTCCTCACAGACCTAACGGGAGACGCCCCTTCCAAGGCCAGTGCAGACCCAGCTCTGCAGTGGCCGTGAACCGCCAGGTGCTTCCATAGCCAGACCGACGGCAGCTTGGGCGGTTCTGCACTTAATGAACCACATGGCGGGCCTGGGTTGAGTCTGCTATTGGATGGGGTTTTGGCCAATTTCTGGTCACTAGTGTCTGGGGCAAGCACATTCCACTGCAGATCCACTGTCCAGTAGTGCTGAGTCCTGTGGAACGCACTCCCTTATAAGCTTCAGGGAGGCGAGGGCCCTTTAAGCCAACTCTAGACTCCTGTATCTTCAGCCACAGCTGTCAACAGCCCTTAGAACGGGCCAGCAGACAGCGGCTTCATTCTGCTTTTCCCCACTCCCGTGCCCCTGGTAGATATCACTAATGAATCAATGCCCTCTTTCCCACCAAGCCGGAGGGGGCCTCAGAATCCTCCTGGACAAAGCTATCCAGGGAGTCACTCCCTGGTGTGTCATGAGGATGCTGAGATGAGGCCCATGTGTTATCCCCGTGGTGTGCTGTTGGTTACTGATGGCCTCCTTCTATTATGCCTCTGTCCGCAGATGGAGGACCTGTGTGAAGTTTCCAGTGGTCAACTGCGTCTAGACTACACCAGGTGAAAAAGCAGTATGGGCCTGTCCTCGTTGGAGGATGTGGCAGGGGCTGAGCGTTGTGGACAAGACTCTCTCACCAAGGCATCGTGTGAAAAATGCACGTTAGAATGACATGGAACCTTCTAGATACAGCCGCATATTCAAGGTAATAGGTACCATTGAATATTTTCTAACAGTCAGTGTACATAGGCGTTTCCAGATTTTCGTGTTTACGGATGAATAAACGGAAACCACAACAGTATAGGGGCCATAAAATTTTTAAAGTATGAAGAGCATGGCCCTAAAGAAAAAGAAGTTGTTTATACTTTAGAGGAGATTTACCACAGCGAAAGGGGATGCCAGCCTTGGAAACCAGCTTGTTCGTGATCTCAAACAACTACATGAAAGTACTGACTTTACAGAATGGTATGGAAGCTACAAGAGAGCAACGGGTAAGGATGCAGCCTGAGACAAAGACAGCACTGGATTAAAAGAATAAAACAAAATTAAAATGCTTGTAAAGGCAATACAGAGCAGAATTGACAGTGTTGAAAACTGAGTTTGAAATGTAACACAAATTTAAGAATCTTTCCGAAAACAAGAAGCACGAGGTCGAAGGACACAGTTGACTTGAACAAGACAATTAACAGACTTCAGTTAATGGAGAGATGCGTAAACCCGCACTAGGTCCAGGAGCTTTATAAATGAGTTCTTCCAAACGTTTAAGGAATCTTTACTATGCGTACCTATATTGTCTGGGAGAATAGGAAAAAGAGAGAGTTTCCCCAACTCATGAGACTACAAAGATTCTCAATGTCACAACTAGACAAGAATAAGAATAGAGAAGAAAATTACTGGCCAATTTTACTAATAAACACAGATTTTAAAATTTCTCCATAAAATTTGAGCAAATCAAATCCAGCAAGGTATGAAGCAATACATCACGACCAATGCAAGGATGTGGCACGTTTGAACATTAGGAAGGTCTAATATAATTCAGTACATCAGTAGATTAAAGAAGATAAACCATCTCAGTGAAGCAGACAATGCACTAGATAAAATTTGGCATTCATTGTCATTTATGCAAAGAGAAATTTAGTAAACTAAGACTAGAAGGGAATTACTTTAAAACGGCAAAGAGTAACCGTCAAAAATCTACGTCGCACATGATACTTAATGTTGAAATGGTAAATCTTTCCTTTTGTAAATCAGGTACAAATGTGCCAACAATCAGCACATCTATTCCACGTTGCCTTGGAGGTCTCCTTCTTAGCTGCACAGCAAGATGAGGAAAACAACAGAAGGGATCGGGCCTAGAAGGAAGGTGCCCAACTGTCATTCAGAGATGACATTAGTTTCTACATAGAAGACCCAGGAGAACCCGCGGAAAGATGACTAAGATGTTTGGGCATCTTCGTTTGGGCAACTGTACGTTTCACATCGGGATGCGCTGTGAGGTAAGTGAGTAGCGGCCCAGCCCGCCCTCGGCCAGGATTGAGCTCCATGCAGACTGTGGGGCAGTGAGCACAGGGGTGCAGACCCCCTTCCCAGCCCACCACGAGGAGGCGGCAGGCAGTTAAACAGGACGATGATGACGCCGTGATTATTACAGGGGAGAAATCAGACTGTGGCAGGAGCCTCTTACCCGGTGCAAAGAGAGGGAGGGGGCCAATAAATCTTCCCTAGGGCCTGAGCGCGCCCAGGTGTGCGGAGCTGGGTGTGGGAGACGCAGGTGAGGTGCCAGCGCCGAGGTGAAGGCCTTGGAAGCCAGGGTGAGTGCTTCGGGCCTTATCCCAGGGGCAGTGGAAGCCGTCCTCGGCCTTCCGGCGGGTTGCATGTTAGAAAACTGCCCTGGATGGAGTGTGATGTGTGATGTGTGCCGGGGAGGGCTGTGCTGGGCTGGAGCCCCGGAGACTGGGCGGGATATGCTCCAGGGAAAGATCCAGGCGAGGGGTGAGGGTGGCCTGTACAAGAGAGGCCGGGAGGCGTCGGGTGGATGCAAAGCGTAAAGGGACGAAGGACACTCAAGTTTCTGGCCCGCGTGTGATGAAGGCTGGAAGGAAAAGTATCAAAATGGTAAAGTTGTCTCTTAGCTGTGAAATTATCAGGGACTTTTGTGTTCTGCATGACAGTCTCTCTTTCCCAGTCTTCTATAGAGTATTTACTGCTTTCATAATCAAGGCAAGGTGATGATGCACCCTTTCCTCGTTCCTAACATCTACCCCTAGGACTTTGTTCCCTTCCAGGAGAACCGCTGCGACCCCTGCTCACGGAAAAATGGGCTGGCCATGTGCTATTCTCCCACGTGAAATATTTCACTTTTTCTCGGTGGTTTCCGATGGCAGTTTGTAATCCCGAAGGACTGCATGGCTTGGAGGCTAGCAAGTGGTATGAAAAAGTGGGGAGAGCCCAGGCTTTGCAGAAACGGGGACCCGCATTGCTCAGCAGTTCAGTGGTCTTGGGAGAGTCCCCCGACTGCTCTGGGTGAACCAGCTGTCACCCTCTCGGTGTCAAGTGGAATAACGGGGGTGAGGCACTGGTCCATCAGCAGGCAGAGTTAGCGGCGCTGTGGCCCGGCCCACAGGGCAAGGTCAGGCCCCTTTCCCGGCACTCAGGTCCTTGAATGGCTTGCCTGAGATTAACTGTCAGTGCCACCTCCTCACCCTCCACTCTCCTACGAAGCGCCCCCCCGCACCCCACTGCACTGTTCCAACCCCTGCACACGGAGTACTTCCAGATGGAGGAGGTGGTGTGTGTACTCTTAAGAGGATGCACTGTAGTCCAAAGGATCGTGTGTCCTGGCGTCCCGTGCATTTCCCATTTGTCCACAGTGACCGTGTCCTTTACTGAGCTCAGCTTTAGTACCTCAGATCCATGTGGTCTGCTCGATCCTGGTGGACTATGGATGTGATCCCGTGAGGCTCAGACCTCGCACAAACGACTTCTCTCTGAACTTCAGTTCTCATCTGTAAATTGGAAGGAATGATATCCACCTTGTGGTGATTAGAAATCACATTCATAAAGTGACTGGCCTTCCCCCATAGTGGGTGCTCAATAAATCAGTTCTATGATTCCAGAGGTGCTGTAGTGATTTGCCTGTGATTTTGTATTTTCCAAAAATATGCAAAAATACATTATTGTCACCAATATGACTGGCTTTTTGGTGAAGGAGGAGTATAGATTTACATTTAAAATCATGTTTTACATGTACTGTACAATTTTCTGGGCCTGGTCTTTGTAATTCTTTCAGATATTCACTGGATTTAACCCAAGTAAAGGCCAACTATTCAATCAAGACAAGAAGTCCCCCAGATCTGTAGCGCCTGCTGAGTAAGTGATCTAAGAGAAAACTGCATCCTTTCAGCCATTACTCCTCTCAACCCATTTTTAGTTCAAACTAGGTGTTCAGATGAGACGGATAATACTCACCAAAGCTGCAGGTGAGGAAAGGTGGAGAGTTGGCGACCAGAGGAAACTTATTTGTCACCCTCAGCCCTTCCAGACCTAGGATGCATGACCTTCAATTAACGCGCTCCCGGGGAAGCACAGAATAAAAAAGATACAGTCACTGTGTAAATAAATACAAAATGCTGCTTCAAAGTGATGTTAAAATTAGGTCTCGCGCTTTCAAACATGCAGACTGTCGGTGGGGTCTCAGAACCTGCAGAAGCCACCTGCCACCTTGGGATAAGAAAGTATCACTCCAGCTGCAGCTGTCAAGCACCTCCAAGGCCCCGGGAGGCCGCAGCCATGGAGGGAGACAGAGGACCAGCAGTGCAGGGGGAAGGGCCAGCGCTGGGCTTCACTCTTCAACTGGCCTTTGGGGAAATCTAACATTTCTCGGCCCTTTTCTTAGACCAGGAAGGCAAGATTCCATCATCCACTATCTCTAGAATTCTGGCAGGAATGGTGTCCTGTGGGCATTCGTGGAGCCTGCCTCATGGGGGCATATTCAAGCAGGAAGCAGGTCCCCACGGGACAGAAGTACACAGGCACAGGCCATGTGAGAAAATCCCAAAGACGTGATCTTTCTTGCATTAGCAGCAATCTTTCTGGGGATTCCCTTTTGCAGGGGTGGGCTTAGCCTTATCTCATTGCAAAATAATTTCTTTCTCTCTCCCTGCTTGGAAAGCCCTGGAAAATAAGTCAAACTATTGACATGGCCGTATTAATCTCATTCTCATTTTTCCTGAGACCGATGGGTTGCCTTGCCCATAATCAACTAGGGTAATTTCAGGAAATTATTCCACTTGTAATTATTTTTCTACTTTCTGATGTCTTCCTTTGACATTTAAGAAAATAATTCATTTACAAACAAGAAGAGCTTGCAAAAAAAATAAATAAATAATAGCTTGCAGATGGCTTTTTTCCCAGGAGAGAAATTTCCATAATAGGCTATAAGTGAAGATAATCAGATGCACTGTTTGCCAGAGATGACTGAGGATTTGAAAGGTTTGGGGGACTTTATAGAGAGCTTTTAAGACCCTCCCAACTATCACTCCTAGTTTTCGTCTCACCTCTATTTTTAGGGTTGGAAGTATGAAGACACTTGTCCATAAAACTGAAATTGGATCCCTGAGAACCGGGTGTCAGCGGGTCTCCAGGAGGGCACACTCTGTGGCAGAAACACGCCGGTCACGTGCTCGGCAGAGAACCCGCGGCCTTTGGCTGCAGGTCCAGCAGGCGCGCTGCTGGCCTGGAGCCAGAACCACGAGCTGCAGGAGCCATGTGCACGTCGGAGCCCCTGGGAAATGTCGCGGAAGTTCATTGTCGCGGGCCCGTCAGGGAGCCTCTGCAGGACTCACGTGCTCCCTGCTGGAACTCCAGAAGCACAGGCTCCTTCTGCTGCTGCTCAGTGAATTTCCACATATTCCCATCCTGGGCTTCAGTTTTAACAGAAGAATTGGCACAATACGGATATTCCTATGCTTCACTGCCAGAGACGCATCTGCACAGACTTTATGCATAATTCATGAGCTGGAAGACCATGTAAACTGTTTACACTTCTCGGGTGAGATGTGAAATCGGGAGGTGACATGTGCATGCGTCAGAGGCCCGGGGGAGGGTCCTGCTTTGATGTCTCTTTGCTTTACCACATCATGAAGGGACAAAGGGGCAGGATGTTTAAAAAGCACAGGCTTTAGGGACAAAAGCAGCTCTGCTGCTTATCAACTGTGTGATGTCTGGGAAGTAATTTCCTTGGGCTCACCTGTTTCTTGGGGATAATGACACAGAATCTCCTTAGGTTGTTGTGAGGGTCACCCGGTAGCAACACCTGCATTGGTGGGCAGTCAGTAACGATTATGTTCCTTTCTTTACCCCAGCCTGTGACCCAGCAGCTCTGGAAGATGTTTATTCCAGCCTGTTCATTAAGCATAAAATGAAAACCACATGATCCTTTCTGAACACCAGTGATGCGCAAGAGACAGACATACTCCCCATCCTGCTCTCAGTGTACTGAGAACGGCAAGGAATAGCTAAACGCCGTAAAATATACAAAAAGCACAGTAAGCAAGAGACAACCAATTATCCAGAATATATAAAGAACTCCTACAACTCAACAACAAAAAGAAAGACAGCCCCATTTTTTTAAATGGGCAATAGATCCGAATAGACTTTTCTCAAAAGAAGGTGCCAGTAAGCATGTGAAAAGATGCTCAGTTTCACTGGCCATCAGAGAAACACAAACCCAAATCACAGTGAGATACACCTCCCAACCATGAGAATGGCCGTGATTAAAAGACAGATAATAACATGTGTCAGAAAGGATGTGGATAAATTGGTACCCTCAGACACTGCTGATGGGAACGTAACATGGTGCGGTGACTTCGGAAGATGGCGCGGCATTTCCTGGAAAGGTTAAGTATAGAGTCACCCTATGACTCAGCAAGCCCACTCCTAGCTAGGTACTCAGGAAAAGTGAAAACACGTCCACAGAAAAACTTGCACGTGAATCTTCATAGCAGCATTATTCCAAAGAGCCAGCAGTGGAAACAACCCAGATGTCCCTCAACTGATGAATGGATAAGGAGAACGCGGTTAGGTCACCCATCTAATGGAATATTCTTTCGCAGTAAAAAGGAGTGAATTACTGAGATACATGCTGCAACATGGATGAACCTTATGCTAAGTGAAAACTTTACACTCAGTGAAAGAAAGATCACATATTGTGTAATCCAATTTCATTCTGTGAAATAGCCAGAACACATTCATCTCTGGAGACTAGAAGTAGATTAGTGGTTGCCTAGGGCAGAGTTCAGAGGCTTTTTGGGGAGGGAGTTGTGTAAGTTTCCCAGGGCTGCCATAACTCGGTGGCTTAGAACAGAGATTTATCCCCTCACAGTTTTGGAGGCTACGGGTCCAAGATCCCTGTTGGCAGGGCCCTGCTCCCCCAAAGGGTCTAGAGGAGAAGTTTCCAGGGGCCTCTGGGGAAGATGCCTTCCTTACCTCATGTAGCGTACGGTTGTCTGCAATCCTTGGCTTTCCTGGTTTGTAGAAGCAACATTCCAGCCTCTGTCTCTGTCCTCCCATGGCCTCCACCCCTATGTGTCTGTGTCTCTGCGGCCAAACTTCCCTTTTCTTCTAAGGATGCCAGATACTGGACTTCAGGCCACTCAAATCCAGTGTGACTGCATCTTTGGCGTCTGCCAAAAACCCTGTTGCCCTGTTAGGTCACCTCCCCAGGCTCCAGGGATTAGGACTTGAACATACGATCTCTTGGGGGACACAATTCAACCCACGACATGGAGAACCGGGGGGACACTGCTCACAGGTCCAGCCTGTCTGTGGTGCCACAGGCCACAGCGAGCTGAGGGCGGAAGGGAGTCCTGCTGGTTACAGCGACTCCCAAACAAGGCCCAGCTCAAGGAGTAGAGTGGCCCTTGGTAAATGTTTTGTTACATGAGAGTATTATTCAGTTTATGTCTAGCTCTTAGGCACTGATTTTTGTTTTACTTAATACGCTCGCTTAATACTGTCTTAATTTCTGAAGAAATTATCATAGAATATTGTGAACATAAATCTTTTTTTTTTGAATTTTATTTTATTTCTTTTTTTATACAGCATGTTCTTACTAGTTATCCATTTTAAACGTATTACCGTATATATGTCAATCCCAATCTCCCAATTCATGCCACCACCACCATCCTCCTCCCGCTTTCCCCCCTTGGTGTCCATACGTTTGTTCTCTACATCTGTGTCTCTATTTCTGCCTTGCAAACCAGTTCATCTCTACCATTTTTCTAGGTTCCCCATATATGCGTTAATATACGATATTTGTTTTTCTGTTCCTGACTTACTTCACTCTGTATGACAGTCTCTAGATCCATCCACATCTCTACAAATGACCCAATTTCGTTCCTTTTTATGGCTGAGAAATATTCCACTGTATATATGGACCACATCTTCTTTGCCCATTGGTCTGTCGATGGGCATTTAGGTTGGTTCCGTGACCTGGCTGTATTGTAAATAGTGCTGCAATGAACATTGACATGCCTGTGTCTTTTTGAATTATGGTTTTCTCTGGGTATGTGCCCAGTAGTGGATTGCTGGGTCATATGGTAATTCTATTTTTAGTTTTTTAAGGAACATCCATACTGTTCTCCATTGAGGCTGTATCAATTTACATTCCCACCAACAGTGCAAGAAGATTCCCTTTTCTCCACACCCTCTCCAGCATTTGTTGTTTGTAGATTTTCTGATGATGCCAATTCTAACTGGTGTGAGGTGATACCTCATTGTAGTTTTGATTTACATTTCTCTAATAATTAGTGATGTTGAGCAGCTTTTCATGTACTTCTTGGCCATCTGTATGTCTTTGGAGAAACGTCTATTTAGGTCTCCTGCCCATTTTTAGATTGGGTTGTTTGTTTCTTCAATATTGAGCTGCATGTGTTGTTTATATATTTTGGAGATTAATCGTTTGCCCATTGATTGATTTGCAAATATTTTCTCCCATTCTGAGGGTTGTCTTTTGTCTTCTTTGTAGTTTTCTTTGCCTTGCAAAAGCTTTTAAGTTTCATTAGGTCCCATTTGTTTATTTTTGTTTTTATTTCCATTACTCCAGGAGGTAGATCAAAAAAGATCTTGCTGTGATTTATGGCAAAGAGTGTTCTTCCTATGTTTTCCTCTGTTTTATAGTGTTCAGTCTTACATTTAGGTCTCTAATCCATTTTGAGTTTATTTTTGTGTATGGTGTTAGGGAGTGTTCTAATTTCATTCTGTAATGAAACTGTAAATGTAAACTGTAGCTGTCCAGTTTTCCCAGCACCACTTATTGAAGAGGCTGTCGTTTCTCCATTGTATATCCTTGCCTCATTTGTCATAGATTAGTTGACCATAGTTGCGTGGGTTTATCTCTGGGCTTTCTATCTTGTTCCATTGATCTATGTTTCTGTTTTTGTGCCAGTACCATATTGTCTTGATTACTGTAGCTTTGTAGTATAGTCTGAAGTCAGGGAGTCTGATTCCTCCAGCTCTGTGTTTTTCCCTCACACTGCTTTGGCTATTTGGGGTCTTTTGTGTCTCCATACAAATTTTAAGATTTTTGGTTCTAATTCTGTAAAAACTGCTATTGACAATTTGATAGGGAGGGATTGCACTGAACCTGTAGATTGCTTTGGGTAGTATAGTCATTTTCACAATATTGATTCTTCCAATCTAAGAACATGGTATAACTCTCCATCTGTTTGTGTCATCTTTAATTTCTTTCTTCAGAGTCTTATAGTTTTCTGCATACAGGTCTTTTGTCTCCCTAGGTAGGTTTATTCCTAGGTATTTTATTCTTTTTCTTGCAATGGTAAATGGGAGTGTTTCCTTAATTTCTCTTTCAGATTTTTCATCATTAGTGTGTAAGAATGCAAGAGATTTCTGTGCATTAATTTTATATCTTGCAACTTTACCAAATTCACTGATGAGCTCCAGTAGTTTTCTGGTGGCATCTTTAGGATTCTCTATGTATAGTATCATGTCATCTGCAAACAGTGACAGCTTTACTTCTTCTCTTCCAATTTGAATTCCTTTTATTTCTTTTTCTTCTCTGATTGCCGTGGCTAGGACTTGCAAAACTATGTTGAATCACAGTGGTGAGAGTGGACATCCTTGTCTTGTTCCTGATCTTAGAGGAAATGCTTTCAGTTTTTCACCATTGAGAATGATGTTGGCTGTGGGTTTGTCATATATGGGCTTTATTATGTTGAGGTAGGTTCCCTGTATGTCCACTTTCTGGAGAGTTTTTATCATAAATGGGTGTTGACTTTTGTCAAAAGCTTTTTCTGCATCTATTGAGATGATCATATGGTTTTTCTCCTTCAGTTTGTTAATATGGTGTATCACATTGATTGATCTGCATATAATGAAGAACCTTTGCATCCCTGGGATAAATCCCACTTGATCATGATGTATGATCCTTTTAACATGTTGTTGGATTCTGTTTGCTAATATTTTGTTGAGGATTTTTACATCTACATTCTTCAGTGATATTGGTCTGTAATTTTCTTTTATTTGTAGTATCTCTGTCTGGTTTTAGTATCAGGGGGACAGTTGCCTCATAGAAAGAGTTTGGGAGTGTTCCTTCCTCTGTAAGTTTTGGAAGAGTTTGAGAAGGATGGGTGTTAGCTCTTCTCTAAATGTTTGGTAGAATTCACCTGTGAAGCCATCTGGTCCTGGACTTTTGTTTGTTGGAAGATTTTTAATCACAGTTTCAATTTCATTACTTGTGATTGGTCTGTTCATATTTTCTATTTCTTCCTGGTTCAGTCTTATAGCTTTCTAAGAATTTGTCCATTTCTTCCAGATTGTCCATTTTATTGGCATAGAGTTGCTTGTAGTAGTCTCTTAGGATGCTTTGTATTTCTGCGGTGTCTGTTGTAACTGCTCCCTTTTCACTTCTAATTTTATTGATTTGAGTCCTCTCCCTCTTTTTCTTGATGAGTCTGGCTAATGGTTTATCAATTTTGTTTATCTTCTCAAAGAACCAGCTTTTAGTTTTATTGATCTTTGATATTGTTTCTTTCTTTCTGTTTCATATATTTCTGCTCTCATCTTGATGATTTCTTTCTTTCTGCTAACTTTGGGTTTTGTTTGTTCTTCTTTCTCTGGTTCCTTTAGGTGTAAAGTTAGATTGTTTATTTGAGATTTTTCTGGTTTGTTGAGGTAGGCTTGTATTGCTATAAACCTCCCTCTTAGAACTGCTTTTGCTGCATCCCATAGGTTTGGGATCGTCGTGTTTTCGTTGTCATTTGTCTCTAGGTATTTTTTGATTTCCTCTTTGATTTCTTCAGTGATCTCTTGGTTATTTAGTAATGTATTGTTTAGCCTCCGTGTGTTTGTGTTTTTTACAGTTTTTCCCTGTAATTGATTTCTAATCTCATAGTGTTGTGGTCAGAAAACATGCTTGATATGATTTCAATTTTCTTAAATTTACTGAGGCTTGATTTGTGACCCAAGATGTGATCTATCCTCGAGAATGTTCCATGTGCACTTGAGAAGAAAGTGTAATCTGCTGTTTTGGGGTGGAATGTCCTATAAATATCAATCAAATCTCTCTGGTCTATTGTGTCATTTAAAGCTTGTGTTTCCTTATTAATTTTCTGTCTGCATGATCTGTCCATTGGTGTAAGTGAGGTGTTAAACTCCCCCACTATTATTGTGTTACTGTCGATTTCCTCTTTTATAGCTGTTAGCAGTTGGCTTGTGTATTGAGGTGCTCCTTTGTTGGGTGCATATATATTTATACTTGTTATATCTTCTTCTTGGATTGATCCCTTGATCATTATGTAGTGTCCTTTCTTGTCTCTTGTAACATTCCTTCTTTTAAAGTCTATTTTATCTGATATGGGTATTGCTACTCCAGCTTCCTTTTGATTTCCATTTGCATGGAATATCTTTTTCCATCCCCTCACTTTCAGTCTGTATGTGTCCCTAGGTCTGAAGTGGGTCTCTTGTAGACAGCATATATATAGGTCTTGTTTTTGTATCCATTCAGTGAGCCTGTGTCTTTTGGTTGGAGCATTTAATCCATTTACGTTTAAGCTGATTATCAATAAGTATGTTCCTATGACCATTTTCTTAATTGTTTTGGGTTTGGTTTTTTAGGTCCTTTTCTTCTCTTGTGTTTCCCACTTAGAGAAGTTCCTTTAGCATTTGTTGTAGGGCTGGTTTGCTGGTGCTGAATTCTCTTAGCTTTTGCTTGTCCATAAAGCTTTTGATTTCCCCGTCGAATCTGAATGAGATCCTTGCTGGGCAGAGTAATCTTGGTTGTAGGTTCTTCCCTTTCATCACTTTAAATATATCATACCACTCCCTTCTGGCTTGTAGAGTTTCTGCTGAGAAATCAGCTGTAACCTTATGGGAGTTCCCTTGTATGTTGTCATTTTCCCCTTGTTGCTTTCAATAATTTTCCTTTGTCTTTAATTTTTGTCAGTTTGATTACTATGTGTCTCAGCGTGTTTCTCCTTGGGTTTTTCCTACCTGGGACTCTCTGCGCTTCCTGAACTTGGGTGGCTGTTTCCTTTCCCATGTTAGGGAAATTTTCAACTATAATCTCTCCAAATATTTTCTCAGGTCCTTTCTTTCTCTCTTCTCCTTCTGGGACCCCTATAATGAGAATGTTGTTGCATTTAATGCTCTCCCAGAGGTCTCTTAGGCTGTCTTCCTTTCTTCTCATTCTTTTTTCTTTATTCTGTTCCACGGCAGTGAATTCCACCATTCTGTCTTCCAGGTCACTTATCCATTCTTCTGCCTCAGTCATTCCGCTATTGATTCCTTCTAGTGTATTTTTCATTTCAGTTACTGTATTGTTCATCTCTGTTTGTTCTTTAATTCTTCTAGGTGTTAGTTCTTTAATTCTTCTAGATCTTTGTTAAACATTTCTTCCATCTTCTCGATCTTTGCCTCCATTCTTTTTCTGAGGTCCTGGATCATCTTCACTGTCATTATTCTGAATTCTTTTTCTGGAAGGTTGCCTATCTCCACTTCATTTAGTGGTTTTTCTGGGGTTTTATCTTGTTCCTTCATCTGGGACGTAGCCCTCTGCCTTTTCATCTTGTCTATCTTTCTGTGAATGTGGTTTTCCTTCCACAGGTTGCAGAATTGTCATTCTTCTTTCTTCTGCTGTCTGCCCTCTGGTGGGTGAAGGTATCTAAGAGGCTTGTTCAAGCTTCATGATGGGAGGGACTGGTGGTGGGTGTTGCTCTGGTGGGCAGAGCTCAGTAAAACTTTAATCTGCTTGTCTGCTGATGGATTGGGCTGGGTTCCCTCCCTGTTGGTTGTTTGGCCTAGGCGACCCAACACTGGAGCCTACCTGGGCTCTTTGGTGGGGCTAATGGCAGACTCTGGGAGGGCTCACACCAAGGAGTACTTCCCAGAACTTCTGCTGCCAGTGTCCTTGTCCCCACGGTGAGCCACAGCCACCCCCCTCCTCTGCAGGAGACCCTCCGACACTAGCAGGTAGGTCTGGTTCAATCTCCTATGGGGTCACTGCTCCTTTCCTGGGTCCCGATGTGCACACTACTTTGTGTGTGCCCTCCAAGAGTGGGGTCTCTGTTTCCCCCAGTCCTGTCAAAGTCCTGCAATCAAATCCTGCTAGCCTTCAAAGTCTGATTCCCTAGGAATTCCTCCTCCCGCTGCCAGCCTCCCAGGTTGGGAAGCCTGACGTGGAGCTCAGAACCTTCACTCCAGTGGGTGGACCTCTGTGGTAGAAGTGTTGTCTAGTTTGTGAGTCACCCACCCAGTGGTTATGGGATTTGATATGATTGTGTTTGCACCCCTCCTACCATCTCATTGCACCTTCTCCTTTGTCTTTGGATGTGGGGTATCTTTTTTGGTGAGTTCCAGTGTCTTCTTGTTGATGACTGTTCAGCAGTTAGTTGTGATTCTGGTGTTCTCGCAAGAGGGAGTGAGGGCACATCCTTCTACTCCACCATCTTGAACCAATCTCCTCTTTGATTATCCCTTAATGTTTATGGGATCTGCAGAGATGTCCCTTCTTTTATTTCTGATATTACTAAGTTGTGTACTCTCTCTTTCTTTCTTAATTAGCCTGGTTAGAGTTCTATTGATTTTACCCATCTTTTCAAAGAAACAACTTTTGATTTCATTCACTTTCTCTATTAATTTCCTGTTTTCAATTTCATTGATTCTGCACTAATTCTTATTATTTCTTTTTTTCTGTTTACTTGTGATTTAATTTGTTTTCTTTTTTCTGGTTTCCTTAGGTGGAAGTTTAGATGATTGATTTTAGATAGTTCTTCTTTTCTGATATGTGCATTCAGTGTTGTAAATTCCTTTCTAAGCACTGCTTTTGCCACATCCCACAAAGTTTGATAAGTTATATTTTAATTTAGTTCAAAATATTTTAAATTTATCTTGAATTTTTTTCTTTGATACATGTGTTATTTAGGAGTTTGTTGTTTGAAATCCAAGTATTTGGAGATTTTCCATCTATCTTTCAGTTTTTGATTTCTAACTTATTTCCATTGTGGTCTGGGAACAGACACTGTATGATTTCTATTCATTTAAATTTGTGAAGATATGTTTTATGGTTGAGAATGTGGTCTATCTTGGTGAATGTTCCAGGTCAGCTTGAAAAGAATGTGTATTCTGCTGTTGCTGGATGAAATAGTCTATAAATGTCCATTATATCTAGATGATTGATTTCAACTATGTCCATACCGATGTTATGTTTCTTAGAGAAATGACCCCTTTATCATTATGTAATGCCCTTTTTTAATCTCGGATAACTTGCCTTAGTTTGAAGTCTGCTCAGTCTGAAATTATTATAGTTAATCCTGATTTCTTTTTATTCATGTTTACATGATACATCTTTCTCCATCCTATTACTTCTAGTCTACACGTTTCTGTATATTTAAAGTATATTTAAAGTTGGTTTCTTGTAAACAACATATAGTTGGGTCTTGTTTTTTGATCCACTTTGATAATTTCCGTCTTTTAATTGGTGCACTTTGGACCCCTGACTTTCAAAGTGGTTATTGATATAGTTGAATTATGTCTATAATATTTGTTACTATATTCTACTCATGCCCTTCTTCTTTGTTCCTAATTCTGTCTTCTAGTCTTTTTTTTTTTTTTTTTTGCCTTTTGTGGTTTTATTTATTTTAAAAAATTTTTTATTGGAGTGTAGTTGATTTACAATGTTGTGTTAGTTTCAGGTGTACAGCAAGGTGAATCAGTTATACATATACATATATCCACTCTTATTTAGCTTGTTTTCCCATATAGGCCATTTCAGAGTATTGAGTAGAGTTTCCTGTGCTTTACAGTAGATTCTTATTAGTCATCTATTTTATATACAGTAGTGTGTATATATCAGTTCCAAAAATCTCCCAATTTACCCCTCTCCCCCTTAACCCCTGGTACCCATAAGTTTGTTTTCTACATCTGTGACTCTGCTTCTCTTTTGTAAATAAGTTCATTTGTAACCTTTATTTAGATTCCACATATAAGCAATATCATATATTTGTCTTTCTGTGTCTGACTTACTTCACTTAGTATGATCATCTCTAGGTCCATCCATGTCGCTGCTAATGACATTATTTTGTTCTTTTTTATGGCTGAGTAATATTCCATAGTATATGTGTACCACATCTTCTTTATCCATTCCTCTGTTGATGGACATTTAGGTTGCTTCCATGTCTTTTTTGGCCTTTTGTGGTTTTCATTGAGCATTCTACATGATTTTATTTTCTCCCCCTTCTCAGCACATCATTTATGCTTCTTCTTTCTTACTGTTTTAGTGGGTGCTCTAGAGTTTGCACTATACATTCACACCTAATCCAAGTCCACTTTCAAATAACACTATACTGCTTCACAGCTAGTGTAGGTAACTTATATGAGAAATAATCCTAATTTCCCCCTCCTGTCCGTGTATTATTGCTGTCATTCATTCCACTTATATGTTAGCACACATCAGCATTTTACATACACACATATACACACACACACACACACACATATATATATACACCTACATGATCTGTTGTTATTATTATTTTGAACAAACTGTTATCTGTTAGATCAATTAAGAATAAGAAAAATGAAAGTGTTTATTCTTTCTCTGTTGTGCTTCCTTTCTTCATGTAGATCCATGTTTATGACCTATATCATGTTTCTTTTCCCTAAAGAACTTCTTTTAATATGTCTTGCAAGGCAGGTCACTGGCAATGCATTCCCTCAATTTTTGTTTTGTCTGAAAAAGCTTTTATTTCTCCTTCATTTTTTAAAAATAAATTTATTTATTTATTTTTGGCTGCGTTGGGTCTTTGTTGCTGTGCGTGGGCTTTCTCTAGTTGCGGCAAGTGGGGGCTACTCTTCATTGTGGTGCACGGGCTTCTCATTATGGTGGCTTCTCTTGTTGCAGAGCACAGGCTCTATGCATGCAGGCTTCAGTAATTGTGGCGTGCGGGCTCAGTAGTTGTGGCTCGCAGGCTCTAGAGCACAGGCTCAGTAGTTGTGGCACATGGGCTTAGTTGCTCCGTGGCATGTGAGATATTCCCGGATCAGGGCTCAAACCTGTGTCCCCTGCATTGGCAGGCCAATTCTTAACCACTGCGCCACCAGCGAAGTCCTCTGCTTCATTTTTGAAGGAGAACTCCACAGGGTATAGAATTCTAGGTTGGTGGGGGTTTTTTCTCTCAGCACCTCAAATACTTTATACTTTACTTTTCTACTCTCTTCCTGCTTGCATGGTTTCTGAGGAGAAGTTAGTTGTAATTCTTAATTTTGATCCTGTAGAAGTGAGGGTTTTTTTTTCCCCCCTCTGGCTTTTTTCAGGATTTTTCATTTATCTTTGATTTTTTTGTAGTTTGAAAATGATATGCATAGTGTAGTTTTGGGGCACTTACCTTGCTTGGTGTTCTCTGAGCTGCATGGAGCTGTAGTTAAGTGTCTGACATTAACTTGGGGGAAATTCTCAGTCATTATTGTTCAAACATTTCTCCTGTTCCTTTGTCTCCTCTCTTTTTAGTGTATTCCTAGTTCATGTATTTGTACCTTTTGTAGTTGTCCCAGAGTTCTTGGATATACTGTTGCTCTGTAGCATTTCTTTTTGGTTCTTTCATAGAATTTTCACCTCTCTGCTTACCTTTCCCATCTGTTCTTGGATGTTGTCTAATAAGGACTGATATCTTTATCCATTAGTGCCCTAAACATATTAATGATAGTTGTTTTATATTCCACATCTTATAACCCCATCATCTCTGACGTACTTGAGCCTGGTTCTGATGCTTGCTCTGTCTCTAGTATGTCTTGTCATTTTTCTTGATAGCTGGATGTGATGTGCTGGCTAGAAGCAACTTCTGTAAGTGGGCTCTTAGGTGCTGCGGTGCAGGGGAGGGGAAGCGTTCTGTGGTCCTGGATTGGGTCTTAGTGACCTGTGCCTCTGGACTGTGAGCTTCACCTGTACTTCTCAGGCACCCACCACCACCACCACCACCCACACCACAGGTGGGACAGGGCAGCTAGAGGGGCCTGGAGTTGGGTTTTTCCCTTCCCCCGGGTCAGTTAGCCTCTGATAAAACCCAGCAGGTTAGGCTCTGGTTGACTAGCTTCACCTGAGGACAGACACCTTGTTAAGAACAGAAGGCCCTATGTGTTTCCCTGCCCTGCCAGAAGCAGAGGGGATCCTCTCTGACATTTTGTGAGAAGCTGGTAGAGCTCCAATAGGGGAAACTCACACAATTGTACCCCATGCCCATTGTCCACACGGGCCTCCAGCAACATGTCAGCTACATTGCAGGGTTCCCTACCCAGCCACTGGTTCCTGCAGACGTTTCCGCTGTGGATATGTACACCAGTCAATTGTAATCCTCTGTATCCATCTGTCTGTCTCCAGTTTTGGTGACAGTGGTTTGCTCTGCTCCCTCACTTCTCTGACAGATCTCAGGAGAGTTGATTTTCATGTGTCAACTAAAAAAAATATGCACAACGTAAACGTTGAGAGTTATGTTCTATGTGGTGGACCTGCTTAGGACTTCAGGCCCAGGAGACAGCATCTCAGATAACTCTGAGAGACTGCTCTGGGGAGGTGATGAGGGGAGCCAGGATATACAAGAGTTTTTGCAACAAAGACCAGGTAGTCGGAACATCAAAAGATTACTGTTAATTAAAGAAAGCTAGACATCTCAAGTTAATGCATTTAGAGCTTTTCTGTGTATGAGAAGATGCAAAGGCATCTTCATCCTGAGTGTCCTCAGGGCTCACCCTCCAGGCTGCTGTATGGCTTGATGGCTGCAACATCCTTTGTCTACTCATATGGCAGCAACATTTTAGTTCTCAAGTGTGTTCAGCTTTTTACCCTGTTAGAATGGAGTGGCAAATTCCAAGCTCCTGACATGCCAGACCAGAACCACAAGTACGCTTTTTAGCCTATTTTTCTTTAGCTAGAATGGGTGGAAGCAGGACCTCAAGGTTTGAAATGAATTCTTTGGAAATCTCAGAAATCTGAATTTGAGCAGGATTGATTGCATTGATTGGCTTTTTAACAAACATCCTATCTCATCCTTCAGATACTGGTTTGATTGAGACTAGCCCCTGAGGGTAGGAATCTGAATAGGATCAACTCTGAGTGAACATCCCGGAATGATCTGATCGTTGGATACAAGGGTCAGAGTCCCAAAGTTGTAGAGAGCTTGGGCCATGGAATCCATAGATAAGAGGAAGGATTAGAAGAGAACCACCCATGTGGATAGGAAGGCCAAATTTATCGAGAGAGAGAGAGAGAGAGAGAGAGAGAGAGAGAGAGAGAGAGAGAGAGAGAGAGATACAGAACTTCCAGTTAACTTTGTATTTCAGATAAATAATGAATAATTCTCTGAGTGTAAATGTTTCCCATGGAAACCATTTTATATGGCATCCCTGAAGGACCTGCTGGTCTCGCTGGCCCTCACAGAGTGGCTGGGAGTTACCAGGTGAGCTGAAGCCTCTGTATCTTCAAGGCTGTAATACGAAAACTAACCTTCGTAGCTGAGGAACCTGGAGCGGGGCGGGCAGAGAAGCTGGGATGAGAAATTGAGAATTTTCCAGCTGATACCGTGTCTGTCTAGGGTGGGCAGAGACCACCGAGCCTCCCATAACTCATAGGATCACTGTACCTTGAGATGTGGCTGCAGGGTGAACAGCACTGCAGGTAGGGGAGGATAAGCAGAGCTCCCTGGGTGGGCAGCTGCCAGCAGAACAGAGGCTGGAGGAGGGCACTGATTTCCAAAGAGAGCATTCAGCTGCCATCACCGGGACTCAGCAACACGAGCTTTAACTTTAAAAAAACAGCAGATGTGCTGAAAAAGTGTACGGCCACCGTTGAGAAATGAACAGAGGCCTGGAAAAACAAGTGGAAAAAATCTCTCAAAGCAGCAAACATGTAAGGACAGTTAACCACAGAACAAATATAAGAGGACCAGAGGGTAAATGCAGAAGTTGTAATGTATACGTAAGTAGGAATTTCATTTTTTTTTTTAACATCTTTATTGGGGTATAATTGCTTTACAATGGTGTGTTAGTTTCTGCTTTATAACAGAGTGAGTCAGTTATACGTATACATATGCTCCCATATCCCTTCCCTCTTTGTCTCCCTCCCTCCCACCCTCCCTACCCCACCCCTCCAGGCGGCCGCAGAGAAAGCAAGCCAGGGAAGAGAGGCGATCTTTAAGCATATTAGGTGCAGAAAATCTTCCAGAGCTAAAGAAACATTTGAATCTTCAGATAGAGAGGATTCTTTGAGTTCCAAGGAAGGAGCACCAAAAAAAAAAAGGACACTCAAGATAGAGTGCAGGAAAATGTCCTCATTCCAGGATAATGATAAAGTTCCACAGTCTCCCAGACAGGAAAAACAAGTTATTGATGCAGAAGAGTAAGGCTGGCTTTAGATTTCTATCTGCAGCTCTGAAATCAGAGGGCAGCAGGCTAATATCCACTGACAACTGTCAGTGTGGGTAAAAAAGCAAAACCCAACCACGTGTTACTTAAGAAACCCACTTTAAACAAGCGAGAGAGGTTGAAATTCAGAGGATGTAAAGAGATGCCATCAGATAAATATAAACCCAAAGAAGCCAAGTCTGGCCATTACTATGGGAACAAACAGGATAAAGATTGATATTATGTAATGATAAAAGACAAATTTATAAACCCCCAGAGCTGGGGCTGTGAGCGGTGGAGCCGGCACCACTTGTACTTTTCCCTCGGTCTCTCCTGACACGTGCTCTCAAGTTCTGGTTCTCTCTCCGGTGCGCAGAATCTTGGGAGATGCCCGAGGAAATCACCACACCTGCGTCTTTCCCTGGAGCAGCTGATGCACTCACCCGCCCACCTCTGAGGCACCCCAGCCATCCCTCATCCCTGCCTTTTGTTTTGTGGGGTTTTTTTGGAATTTAATTCACCCTGGCAAGCAGCTGTCTCTCAAGGAATCATTGCAAGATGACCCAAGCCCTGCTACTAAGGGGTCTATGAAAAAAGCAGAAGCATCCTTTCACTGTCGGATGGTGAAAACACTCCTTATTCTGCTGCTATAGCCTCTCCCACTGGCCGTTGGAGGGCTTGCTCCAGCCCACCTGCCCCCTGCAGACCCCTCAGCACTAGACAAGCTCTAGTGCTGTATTCACAAGAGACCCTGGAGCTTCAAGATGCGTGCCCGCTCCCACAGCCAGGGGGAGAAATGCCAGGATCCTTTTCCATCAAGTGTCCACCACTACGAGTGTATTTCCTGAAGCTTGCTTCAGCAGACTTGCAGGGGAGGCGGGGACTCGGCACCCTCCGCCCTCCCAGCTGGGCTGGCAGCTCTGCCCTGACTGTCTTCAACCCCACGTCTGCAATCTAATCCCCTCCTTTATCGCCTGGAGGGTGTGCGGAGTTGAGCGATGCTGCGCAAACGGCCATCCGTCTGGAATAAAACGGTGAGCCACGTGCCATCATGAAAGATGATTAAGCTCCAGCTGGAGTGAAGACTTCAGTGTACAGAGGAAGGAGATGATGATTTAGGGGGGCTGTGACCCAGAATTTGGGGACACCTTTTAAGTAAGAAGAAAACCTAGAAGCTGTAAATAAAACGACTGACATATTTGAATATAGAAAAACCATAAAGCGCTCTTTCCTCTTCCCTCCCCTTCCCCCCTCCCTTCCCTTCCTGAACAATTCGGTCCCAGGGGCTTCAGGTGAAAGTGAGCGAGCTGGGTGTCCATGGGTTGGGTCTGTTGCAGCCTGAGGATGGCGTGGGAGCAGAGGAGTGTCCCAGCCAAGGCGCCAGAGCCTGGGGTGATGATGGTGCCGCTGTCCCAACAGGGTAGCAGGCTGGAGTAGGTGTCAGGAGGGCAGCCCAGGGCAGAGAAGGTGTCCATCGCTGGGGGTGGGGGGCAATCAGGTGTGAGTGTCAGAGATGAGCGGGGAAGGTGTCTGGAGGAAGGGTTCACACCAGAGACGTCAGGGCCCAGGCAAGGTGAGGGGGTCTGCGGAGGAGGGCATCCTGGTGCAGGTGTCAGAGGGTGGTCCGGCCCGAGGCTGGGCCAGGCAGGGAGGGTGTCCAGTGTGGAGAGCAGAGGTCCAGAGCTGAGGCAGGGAGAGGGCATCCTCAAGAGGCAGAGCCAGCCTGGGGCACGGGGATGGTGACACATGGGAGGACTAATCAAAGAAGTACCCATGCTGAGGAAAATGGGGGTCGGGTGGAGGGAGGTGTACATACAGGAGGGAAAATAGAATCAGCCGTGTGGTACTGATTGGAATTGCAAGTATGCTGAGCGCATGGATTTCCATACGTACAGATATAGAAGTAAATGTGTGTGTGTCTGTGTTCCTCCTTGGTCCGCTGAGGTGGCCTGAGGCCGAGATACTCCAAAAGCAACGAGCACAGCAGTATTAGGATCTTGGTTTCTGAAAACCATTCACCGCTGAAAGGAGCCAGGGCTCCTGGGAGAAATGCGATTCCAAGGCTGAGGCACAGCGAGTCCACGAGGACCCTGGAGTGCCTTACAGTGCCAGAAAGCAAAGACATGCTCCTGAAACTCAGAGACACAGAAGCCAGCAAGAAGGATGCCCACAGATCGGGGACAAATTAAGCATCAAAATAACTAATGATAGAAATGCCTATAAGAGGCAATTGAAACCCACGAGAGTGTGTGTATATATACACATCAAGTTTGAGAAGTAAGAGCCCATTTTCATCTCAAAATACTTCCTAAGAAAATACTAGAGAGAGAACATGTAACTTTGCAGTGGAGAGCACGGGTGACACCATCTGAAACAAGCTGTCTCACTGCACATCACCCAACCCACCTCGTGTGCCCCTGGTGGACGCCTGGACAGGAAAACAGCATCCCTTCCGTGAAAGCCCGACTCTAATGATGAGGCATAGTTTCAAACCCCGGTTCTACAAAGTATCTGGCCTGTAACCTTCAAGAGAATTCAAGAATTCAAGGATTCAAGATTGAGAATGATTTCCAAGCTGAAGGAGAATAAAGAGGTGGTGCTAGCTGTGTGCAGAGTGTGACGCTGAACTAGGCGGGTTTCTGCTCCAAAGGACATGGCTGGGCAGGCTCCTCCCCCCCTCCCCCCCCTCCTCC
>NW_006785319.1:3751441-3764824 GCF_000442215.2 Lipotes vexillifer
CCTCCTCCCCCCCCCCTTCTTAATTGTCGACCAAACTCACTGGTGGTGATGTCTGAAAGCCAGTGTCCCCATCTTGATGGCTGTGCTGTGGTTCGCAGGAGGACGTCTGTGTGGTGATGGGGCATCACATTGGCAGCTCACTCTCAGATGGTTCAAGAAAGTGGAAGTCCTTTATCTTGCACTTGCAGTTTTTCTGTAAATTTGAGATTGTTTCAAAATTAAACAAAATTGAGAAGTTATATAGGAAATGAAAAGACTAGCGAGTGGGGAAACTCTGGGAAGCACCAACTTACAGAAGAGCTAATATTTTAACATAATGGGGGCTCTGATTAAACTGGTAAGATAAAGAGGAAATAAGCGAAAACCCACGTGGCAAGGGGACAGCAAACAAACAAGAAGAGGTTACCTCATCGTTGTCAGGGACAAGCAATTCAAATATTGGCCACCTATCATAAGGTGCCTATCATAATGACACAAATTTTAAAGAGTGGCAGCCAGAGAGTGTGACTTGGAGATGTGGAGTGAGTATTTTCATCCTTTGATGGTAGAAATCTAGATGGCGTAGTTTTTTGTGGAGTGAAATCTGGCAATATCTGTTAAAAATGGGTATTCCATCACAGCTAATAGAGAAATAAGTTCTGCAGATTTAATACACAGTGATCCTAGTCAATAACGCTGTATTATAAACTTCAAAGTTACTGAGACTAGGTCTTAATTGTTCTCAACACAAAGCATAAATGATGATTACGTGACATGATAGAGGTGTTAGCTAACGCCACTGTGAGAATCATATCGCGATATACACGTGTAACAAACCAACACGTTGTACACCTCACACTTACACGATATTATATGTCAATTACATCTCAATTTAAAACATTATTTAATGCATTTCCCTTGACCCAGAAATTCCATCCTGGAGAATCTATTCTGTAAATCAGGATATAGAGACAAGAATCTTCACCGTGGCTTTGTTTTTAGTAGCAAAAACAGAGCAGTAAATGATTACTAACAGGAAAATGATTGGGATACAAGCATCCCGTGGAAAACTATGTAACCATGATAAAGAATGTAAGCTCTTTGCCAGCTGACTAAAAGGGATTCCTCCAATATATTTGTAGCGGGAAAAAAGGCAAGATGCAGAGAAATATGTAAGATACAATCCTATTTTTTCAACAAAGCTAACTACATATAGCCATTTTATGTACGGCTACACGAGCAGGTAAAAAGATATGGATGCTCACCCACGTGGTTACAACACCATACATTGGTTTGGGGGACGGGTGGATACAGAGAAGAAGAAGATGAGTTTTGGTGGTATTGCTCCACTCTGACTCATTTCTATTGCTCTGCACACAGTCCTTACAATCTGGGTTAATTGACTGCTGAGGCGCCAGCTGTTTGGATAAATTAATCGAGAAAGATGGCTACTGTGAGACGGCGAGAGGTAAGAGTCTGTAGATCCACTGCCCCAGCTGAGGAGGCCGGGCCAGAACCAGCAGCAGCCGGCAGGACGGGTGACAAGCACGTTCAGGAAAGTATCTGTGCAGACAGAGGTCCAAGGGAAGTGGAAGACAAGATCTGCAGGTGACGCTTATTTACCAAAGGCGGGTGAGGGGTTGGGGAGCAGGGGAGGAAGAGTCGGGTGTGAGAGGCCAGCGTCGGAGGTCAAGGACGCTCAGACTCAGGGGCGGCTCTCAGCAAAGAATCAGGTCCTGGGAGACCGGTCTGGAGCTCAGAGCAGGAAGGGCGCCAACAGAGCAGGGCTGTGGATGGTCCCCCTCTCCCCATCCCCTAACCCCTCCGACTTCCAGCCCTCACCATGAGAGGTTTGAGCAGCTTCTGGTGCCAAGAGAAAGAGAAGAAAGACAAAAACAAAAAAGCTAAACACAAGACTTAAAACATAGAATTCTGATGTTATTAAGAAAAAGTGCTCCTAAATACCTCAGTGTAAAACAGTCATGTCAAAACTAAAAACGGAGCTACCCTATGACCCAGCCATCCCACTCCTGGACATCTACCCGGAGAGAACCAAAACTTGAAGAGACACATGCTCGCCAGTGTTCATTGCAGCAGTATTCACAACAGCCAAGACATGGAAACAACCTAAATGTGCATTGACAGAGGAATGGGTAAAGAAGATGTGGTCCATGTATACAGTGGAATACTACTCAGCCATTAAAAAGAATGAAATAATGCCATTTGCAGCTACATGGATGGACCTAGAGATGATCACACTAAGTGAAGTAAGTCAGACAGAGAAAGACAAATACCGTATGATATCACTTATATGTGGAATCGAAAAAAATGATACAAAGGAACTTAATTACAGAACAGAAATAGACTAGAAAACAAAACTGTGGTTACCAAAGGGGAAGGGTGGGGAGGGATAAATTAGGAGTTTGGGATCAGCAGATACACGATACTGTACATAAAATAGATAAACAATAAGTCCTACCATACAGCACACGGAACTATATTCAATACCCTGTAATTATAATGGGAAAAATATGAAGAAATATATATAAATATATATGTATATATACACACATACAAATATAGTGTATATTTATGTAACTGAATCACTTCGCTGCACACCTAGAAACCAACACAACATTGTAAATCAACTATACTTCAATAATAAAAAATAAATAAATAAAATAAAATAATCATGTCAACAGTATTACTACTGATAAGACTGCCGAAGCTTTACTGAGCTCTTACTAAGTGCCACGTAAATACACCAGGCATTCAAATGTCTTCTGTCTTTTACGCTTCACAGCAACCTGTGAGGTCAGTACCATTATCTCCATTTTCCAGATGATGAAACTAAATCTGACAGAGGCTAAATAACTTCCTTGAAGTCACATAAGTAAACATTTCCAAAGCCCTCAAATCCAGGTCTGTCTGGGTCCATGGTCCTAACTATTCCGTGTGTACAATTACTGGTATTTGTAATGACGGCCTGGAGTCATCTGTAAATGTTAAACTCTGATTTCTTTTTTTTCTTTTAACGTTTTTATTGGAGTATAATTGCTTTACAATGGTGTGTTAGTTTCTGCTTTATAACGAAGTGAATCAGTTATACATATACATATGTCCCCATATCTCTTCCCTCTTGCGTCTCCCTCCCTCCCACCCTCCCTATCCCACCCCTCTAGGTGATCACAAAGCACGGAGCTGATCTCCCTGTGCTATGCGGCTGCTTCCCACTAGCTCGCTATTTTACGTTTGGTAGAAAAATATGGAACGCTTCACGAATTTGCGTGTCATCCTTGCGCAGGGGCCATGCTAATCTTCTCTGTATCGTTCCAAGTTTAGTATATGCGCTGCCGAAGCAAGCACTCTCTGATGTTTTTTATTTCAAAAATCAGGGAAAGGTATACTATCTCTCAAATATTTTCTTCCAGATAAAAGTTGGTTTTCCAGAGTGACCCATTTTTCAAGAATTCTGGATAGCTGAAGCTTTAACTGTACTTTGCAGCTTCTTACTAAATTTCAGTAATTACATCTGTACAAATTGGTTGCAATCAAGCTGCAAGTAAAATTTTTATGAAATGCTGTAAAACATATTGGTTGTAAATTCTGAGTCCTATGTAAGTTCTATCTATTGCATTTCCTCACACACGTCAATTTTAAAGAGGCTTTTAAATGTTTTTGGCAGAATTTTTTTTCAAAATAATACTTCAATATGGACTTTTTCTTGGCAATCCATGAGATTTCCTGGAAGTTCCTACTGAGTACACTTACTGTATAAACATAAAACTTGATTTCCCAGTAAAAGCATCAACCATCTGCAAATGCCAATCGGTTTTATAAGCAATGTGCGGCCTCTGAGTAAGGCCATCCTCCTTTTTCCATATTTTTTCTAATGCTTGGAGTATGGGCCACAGAACTCTTGGAAAGACTGCATTCAAATTCTTCCTTGCTTTAAGACCTCCCCACCTTTTGACTCAACATTGCTTCATTTTCCTGGAGTAAAGAATCTGACTGAAAATCTCTAGTCAGCTTACCTGATCACATTTCCCCCAATATGTCAGTGTAGCGGTAACTGCTCTGAACATCTAACCTTTCCTGAACCCGTGGCACGTTCGTACAACCACACGTAACAGTGTATACAGTTCCTTTTCATTTATCAAAAGAAAGAATCCTTGGGGAATAAAGATTTGACAGCTACTGTTACAAGATAATTGTAATACTTAAAAAAAAGAGAGAAAGAGAGATGAGACAGATGGTGTACGCTGGAGACATGTGGAAGTTTGCTTGAAAAAGAGCCTCAGAAATTCAATTGACACTGAAAAGAAATTATGCAAATCGTCATTTTTGCATAAAAGCATCATGGAAAACAGGGAAATTATGTTAATCTTTAGTCTTCCACAATCTTGTCAAAGAGAGAGAATGTCAAGTGGACTGACACCCTCTTGGTGTCCTATTTTTTAAAAAGCTCTGTAGCCACTCAATTTTTCTTATTTATTTATTGGAGCCACTCATTTTGAATCACAAGGAAAAGAGATTAAATTGAGTGAGATGATTAAGAACATCTTTTATTTTGCCATGCTTAGGTCTAATTCATTAATATCAACCATTAATACATTTCAGATGAGGTATTCAGTACTTTTATTATACATTACATAATTTACATGGGCAGTGTTTGTAATAAATTTATTAGGTATTTCATCAGATTAACCTATGTGGCATTAAAGGATGATGGAAATTTAATTTTTAAAATTATGTTTATTACTTTAAAAAAAGATTTTCCCATTGCCCTTTTAAGCTTTATGTGCTTGCCTGATTCACACATTACCCAAAATTTAAAAAAAAGAAAGAGCGTGTACAAGAGGCTATGAGGACAGAAATTCTAAGGAACAATGTGAAATGCTGGGGTGAAAATTCTGGCACTGTAGGTCGAGGGGACTGAGGCACAGAAAATTAGTGAGGAATCTGATTTCAGCGAAAGGAGGAAAATCACTTACTGAATTCAGGCAAGTTTTCAGAAGAACAGGCTTGAAGCATAGCACCATTAGTATCTGGTGTCATGATAATTATGACACGAATTAAGAACACGAATAGGGCTTCCCTGGTGGCGCAGTGGTTAAGAATCCGCCTGCCAATGTAGGGGACACGGGTTTGAGCCCTGGTCCTGGAAGATCCCACATGCCTCAGAACAACTAAGCCTGTGCGCCACAACTACTGAGCCTGCACTCTAGAGCCTATGAGCCACAACTACTGAAGCTCACATGTCACAACTACTGAAGCCTGCGCGCCTAGAGCCCGTGCTCTGCAACAAGGGAAGCCACCGCAATGAGAAGGTTGCACACTGCAATGAAGAGTAGCTCCCGCTCACCGCACCTAGAGAAAGCCCGTGCGCAGCAATGAAGACTCAACACAGCCAAAAATAAATAAATTAAAAAGAACATGGATAAACTCACGTTTATTTAGGGGCAAGAAAGAGGGAAGGTGACGTGTTAGCTGTAGACAAAAGAAAATGTTATGATGGGATCATTTCCGCTCATTTCGAGATCAGAGAATATAGGCTGTGTCTGAGTGTACATGTGAATTAGGGAGAGTAAATGGAGAAAGGCCCATCTTTCACCCAATATTATAATGAAAACAGAAACATGGGTCATACATTATGAATCTCCCGTGAATTCATGCGTGTGTGTGTGTGTGTGTGTGTGTGTGTGTGTGTGTGTGTTTAAGCTGGCCTATTTAAATGCCATTAGAAAAGTCAACATTTATATTTAATTTGAACAGAGAAAAAGAAGTCTGAAAATTGATAAACAACCTTTAATATATAAAGATGGGTTGCCAAGAAAGATGATGGGATTTCATTTCTTGGAGATGGTGAGATAAAGTGATGCATATTCTCTAATAGTTTGGGCTGGGCAAAGACTGCTTAGAAGCAAAAAGACCACTTCAAGGTTTAAACTTTTAAAATGAGAATGGAGCTTGACAAGGGAAAGTATTTTTCATAGAAAGGAAGACATCCTATTACATTTTCTCCACAGAGGTTACGTTTTTCCTTGGACTTGGGTCAGCAGTATATTAGAGCACCCAGTGCTCCTATGTGCTTTCATACAAGTTTCATAGCATAGGCAGCGAGACCTCCTGTGGCTTGATATGGGTGACCCTGGTCCACATTTGGGTCCTGGGGTAACTCGGGGCCAGCCATGTGTATTGCTCTGGGAAAGCTAATCTTCTGGCTCCCTTTTTTTTTTTTTTTGCGGTACGTGGGCCTCTCACTGTTGTGGCCTCTCCCGTCGCGGAGCACAGGCTCTGGACGTGCAGGCTCAGCAGCCATGGCTCATGGGCCCAGCCGCTCCGCAGCATGTGGGATCTTCCCGGACCGGGGCACGAACCCGTGTGCCCTGCATCGGCAGGCGGACTCTCAACCACTGCGCCACCAGGGAAGCCCTTCTGGCTCACTTTTAAACTGATATTCTTTTTTTTTTTTAATTTTTATTTATTTATTTTTGGCTGCATTGGGTCTTTGTTGCTGCGCGTGGGCTTTCTCTAGTTGTGGCGAGCAGGGGCTGCTCTTCGTTGTGGTGCGCGGGCTTCTCATTGCGGTGGCTTCTCTTGTTGCAGAGCACGGGCTCTGGGTGCGCGGGCTTCAGTAGTTGTGACATGCGGGCTCAGTAGTTGTGGATCGTGGGCTCTAGAGCACAGGCTCAGTAGTTGTGGTGCACGGGCTTAGTTGCTCCGCGGCATGTGGAATCTTCCCAGACCAGGGCTCAAACCCGTGTCCCCTGCATTGGCAGGCGGATTCTTAACCACTGCGCCACCAGGGAAGTCCCTAAACTGATATTCTTTATAAATCTGTGCAGTGTTTATTAAGAGGAGAGGCTGAGCCCTGGATGGTGGGGTGGGCAGGAAGGGGGGCCAACCAGAATGAAGGAAGGTTGCAACACGCAGGGTCTCTCCTGTTGCCCCAGCAAACCAGCAATGGCTGGAGCTCCCATATCCTTCCTTGGTTTTATTAACCGAAGCCCAGATGGCCCCCGATGGACTAGCTTCTCTAGTCAGCTCTGGGTGACTAGGTTAGCCTTTCCTAAATTGTGGTCCCAGCATCACTATGTGAGAATCGCCTGATTCCTGAACCCATGCTGGACCTACCGAGGGAGTGTCTCTAGGTACAAGGCTGGGACATCTGCATTTTTAATGAGCTCTGCAGGTGATTCTGGCCGCACTACACCTCAGGACCCACTCCCTGAAGGCTGGGTTAGAATCAGAGGCACTTAGAGAGCCCCAGCTCCCCCCAGGTATTTGGCTGTCAAGCGCCCCCTCAGACATGCAACCCTGTTTCAGGGATGATGGAGGAAGATGCGGTTCTATACCCACTCCTCGGTCTTGCTCCCCAGCACCCACTCTGATTGAGCTGAAGTCCCCGGGGAGGGCCTATAAATATTCCATCCGCTCAGACTTTTTGCCAGACAGTGGAGTTTGCACTACCTTCCCACTACTGAGACCAAAATACCTCCTCTGGGCTTGCCTTCCTTGAGCTGCTAACAGCCCTGTTTCCTGACAACTCCAGTGCCCCAGGACCACTTGCCTTTTTCCATGGGGATTCCACTGCCCTTAGATGTCCTTTATGCAATTAGGATGGAGATAAATGTTTAATGCTGGAAAGAACCTTAGAGATAATCTAATCCACTCCATCATTATGTGGAACAGATGCAAACAGATACACAGAAAAAGAAGCAGGGAACAAAATTTGGAGTCCTCACAATGTGCTAGAAATGTGCTGTGCTAGATTTTTTCAACCAGTTTTGTCATCAATAATTTTTTTGCAACAAACTTTCAAAGGATGGCATCATATCCATTTGTTATAGATACAGAAGTCGAAACTCAGAAAATTAAAGAACTTTGCAAAGTTGTTCAGTTAACAGGTAGTAGATCCAGGGTTGAATCCAGGTTCTAAAGAAAAGAATAGTATTAGCTATCATTTATGAAGCACTTACCATGTGTTGGGCATAGTTCCAAGCACTGTATTTTTACTAACTTATGTAATATTGCCACAAAAACCTTGAGGTAGGGAGGAGTATTATGCCCCCTTTCCCGGGGGACGCAGGCACAGAAGACCAGAAACTTGCCTGGGGACACCCTGTTAGTAGATGGGGGAGCCCTGACTCTGGTGGTCTCTCCAGAATCAAGTAATCAGGGAAGGTAGTTATTGCCCGGATAGGAGATAAACAGACCTGAAATAATGATTGGGAGGAAGGCACAGATCTGGGAACCCCTTCTGACGATCTCTGGATCACCTGTCTGGATGGGAGGTGTGGGAAGGAGTGAAGACAGCGCTCCATTTTCTTGCTTTCTCGGGGAACTAAGTCAATGGTGACACCATTAGCTGAGATGCAGAACAAAGATAAACCAGCATCACATTTATGTTCTGGGTTACATAGCTGGCATTTGGCTGCTTCTGCAGCTTCCCTGTGAAACATAAGAGGAAGAATCACCTGTCCTCATTTTCTACCTAAAAATGTATTGATTGATCGATTCCAAGAACCACTCAGTGGAGTTTGGAGCACTGGCTGCCTGATTTCCTATCCATAGGGCCATGATGTAGTAAGTGTATTTGTAGCTTTGGGATGGCAGTACATGCAATCCCTTACTCGATTCATTCGTATTTGAGAATTATCCTCTGGCCGCCACTATAAGTTGCTGTCAAGGATCCCACGGTGAGGAAGACAGCCCCGGTTCTCTTCAGGGAGCTTGTATTCAGGTGAGGGAGATAGGCAATAAGAAAGGAATGAAAGGTTAGCCTGTGAAAAGTACTATACAGATAACGGGGGTGACATGGTACAGAACTTGCTAGCCCGGGGACCAGGTGACATGGGGACTTGTCAGATGTGAAAGGTGTCCGAGGTTTACTCCAAGTGTGATGGGAAGAAATTGAGGAGTTTTCAGCGAGGCAGTGGCATGATGTTGTGCATATTTTGCAGCTTGCTCTGAATGTCACTATATCCAGGGCAGACTGTGAAGGCAGGATTGGAGGCAGAGAGGCTGGTGAGGAGGGGCATAGGCCAAGGTCGGTGACAGCTGAAAGAAACGTGCAGAGATGACAAAGTAAGTGGGTAGAAACTGAAATATATCTGGGGGTGTAGCAGGCAGACTTGTTGATGGAGAGCGGTAGAGAGGAAAAGGAAGAAATCACGATGACCCCTGGGTTCCTGGTTTAAACCCTGGATGAATAAATCGTGCTGCTGTTTACCAATATTGTGGCAACTGGACAAGGAATTAGTTGTTCTTTCTTTTTTTTGCGGTACGCGGGCCTCTCACTGTCGCGGCCTCTCCCGTTGCGGAGCACAGGCTCCGGACGCGCAGGCTCAGCGGCCATGGCTCACGGGCCCAGCCGCTCCGCGCCACGTGGGATCTTCCCGGACCGGGGCACGAACCCGTGTCCCCTACATCTGCAGGCGGACTCTCAACCAAGGCGCCACCGGGGAAGCCCTTTTTTTTTTTTCTGTAATAAATATTTATTATGAATCAAATCAAGTTACTTTTAACAAATATGTCTTACAAGCTTTTCTTTTTTTAAATATTTGTTTATTTTTGGCTGCATCGGATCTTAGTTGTGGCACACGGGATGTTTCATTGTGGCGTGCGGGCTTCTCTCTAGTTGTGGCTCACGTGCTCAGTATTTGTGGCACAGGAGCTTAGTTGCCCCACGGCGTGTGGGATCTTAATTCCTGGACCAGTGATCGAACCCGTGTCCCCTGCATTGGAAAGAGGATTCTTAACCACTGGACCACCAGGGAAGTCCCTACAAGCTTTTTGTTTAACCACAAAACTTAAAATCAAGTGTGCAATTGCTGGGAAATTGCACAAATATTTGTTGTTGAAAAAGTTATGTAGGTTTTTCAATTTGTCTTTAAATATCAATAAACATAGATAAGAGTTGTTAACACAGTAATAATAACCAGGTCAAGTACAGCTTTGCCTCACCTGGATGCTTTCCAAAGTGTCTCTTTGGTTATTAGGTTCTTGTGGAATTACTGAAACATAAATGTTTTATAACTTTCTTTTGTTTAACTTTCTGAGGTGGTAACTAATGGTGCACAATTCTTGATTTCTTAATGTATTTATGCTGGAAGAATTAGTTTATGCCTTTTTAATGTTTCTCATCACACATCATTGAATTTTGATTCATTTTAATTTTAAAGAAGGCTGGTTACAAGTTGAGGCTTCTAATATTTTTTATTGAAGTATAGCTGACGTGCAACATATAAGTTACAGGTGCACAATATAGTGATTCACAAGTCTTAAAGGTTATGCTCCATTTATAGTTATCATAAAATACTAGGTATATTCCCTGTGTTGTACAAGGTATCCTTGCAGCTTATTTTATACCTAATAGTTTGTGCCTCTTAATCCCCCGCCCCTATCTTGCCTCTCCCTGCTTCACTCTCCCCACGGGTAACCACTGGTTTGTTCTCTGTGTCAGCGAGTCTGTTTCTTTTTCGTTATATCAACTAGTTTGTTGTATTTTTTAGATTCCACGTATAAGTGATATCATGCAGTATTTGTCATTCTCTGTCTGACTTATTTCACTTAGCATAATACTCTCCAAGTCCAGCCATGTTGCTGCAAATGGCATTATTTCATTCTTTTTATGGCTGAGTAGTATTCCATTATATATACATTCCTATACATATTATATTGTAATTTATAATATTAGATTAATATTCCATTAGCACAGTACCAGAGCTTACCAAAAAGCACTCTGGATGGGGAACTGAAAAGTCTGATTTGTGTCAGAACGTCATCACTACGAGCAATAACTTCTCGACACCTCATTATTTCCCGTCTGCAACATGGGGATGATTATATCTGTCTTCACCGCTTCAGAGGGTTGCTGAGAAGATAAATGAGATAGCGTTTAGGGACGCACTTTGAAGTCTCGGTTGGACAAGAACTGTATAAATCCAAGCTACCATTATCATGTCAGGGTGTGTTTATTTTTCATGTATCTGCTCAAAGTCACAGGGGCCATGAATATATCATGTGTACGTTCTTTCCTTCAGGTTCAGTTCCCAGAAATGGTCAGGTGAACATGTTTTTCTTTCCCCAACTCTCCCTTCGGCTGTAGTATTCTCTCGACAGTATTCTGCAATTATTAGTGTGGTTGAAGACTTTTTAAAGACCCTGGGAAGAAAGGATTTGGCCCAGTATAACTTTTCCCAGGTAATTTTTGGCTGATAAAGATAATGATGATACCTTCCTTTAAACGAGATGTACAGGTTACAAAGAACCAGTGCCCTGTCTCATAGAATTCTCAACAACAGTCTAAGAAAGGTATGATTTTTTTCACCATTTGACAGAGGAAAGATGGCTCAAGAAGTTCAAGTAATTTGCCTAAAACTTCACTGTACAGTTGGAGTAATTAAAGCTAATCAAAGAGTTGCATTCTAAAAAATAGAGTGAATGAGCAGCGGGGATGCTGAAAGAACTGAGCCATGTCCCAGGTGACATTCGTCAGAGCTTTTTCCATCCTGGAACCCTGGACGCAGTCTCCAGGTCTTTGATAATGGGTGCGACTAGGCTTTTTCTGGTCTGGAGTTTCAAAAGCTGGACCCTTCCACCTAGGACCTTGTGTGCTCTTCTCTACATACAAACAAGCAACCAAAATAAGACCAAAATAAAGTAAAATTGTCTCTTGGTCTCCAGAGTCATTACCTGGTTAACTGTCAGCTTTCCCTTGGAGGACACAAAGAGCATTCAGGTTTGCTTGAGGTGACCTGTGGAAGAGGTCCCTGGGATGGTGGGGAGAAAACTGGACTTGGAATCCAGACATGAGGTTGAGTCTTGGTCCAACGTGGCTTATTGTGATGAGTGAACCTATTTGAGTTTTGGTTTTAATAAGTGTAAGTGGCATATAATAATGTTTATCTGTTTACTGACTGTGACCTTCCAATCAGCCTCCCCTTCAGGCGCGCAGTTGCAGGTGCAGAAGTTTATGGGCTAAGCAGTCACTTTCAGAGTGACTTGTTGGTGGATTACTGGATTAAAAATGCTCTATTCTGATCATTTCTCCCTTTGTCTTTCTCAACTCAAATGCATGTGTATTTGCTCACTTCTTTTTTTAATCAATGTTTTTAAATTGGAGTATAGTTGATTTACAACGTGGTGTTAATTCTGCTGTACAGCAAAGTGACTCAGTTATACATATATATTCTTTTTTCATATTCTTTTCCATTCTGGTTTATCACAGGATATTGAATATAGTTCTCTGTGCTATACAGTAGGACCTTGCTGTTTATCCATTCTCTGTATACGTATTTGCTCACTTCTAATGGAGGGGAAGTGGGCTATCCTTTCTGGTACTCATACAGTAGGGCTGTGCACATATTCATCCCTTAGCCCAAAGCTAAAGAGGGAGGATGGACAGAGTTGCAGTGAGGACTAGATGACCGCATCTCCAGCGTTGAGCAGGTGACTGCACACAGTGAGGGAGAGATAGCTGTAGTGTCACAGCGGTTCCTTACTCAGGTGATTCTCCTCTGTCTGCACTGGTTTCGCTGTGGCCCTGGCTGGAGACTAGACGCTCATCAACTCCCTTCAAATGGTCAGGCTGGTTAGAGGCCGGCCATTGGTTTCTCGAAAAGGCGTTTCTGTCACCCTTTCTCCTTATTTGCTGCACACCTTTGAGGAGGGTATTTGGGAAAACTTTTTCTTATGTGGATGGCAAATGCAAATAAAATGACAATTTTGAGATCAATGGCAAATTTTTAACTTGTTTTACCTCTAAACTGAGGCTGAGAAACAAACCCCCAACCTGTGGACAACGTGTTTTTCCAAAGGACCTTTCGGTTTACAGGTGTGTGCCTGGCTTTACAGGTGTGTGCGGGGGGCCCCCCAGAGGCCGCGGGGCTGGTTCGGGCCACACGGGCCCCGGGCCAGGCTGACCCCAGGGTCCCGGGCGGGTAGGACGGGCCTCCGGGCCGGGCGTCCCTTCGACCCCGCCTTCCGGGTCCTGGGCCGGGTCCCGAGGCTCGCGCCCGGGTCTGTGTCCGGGGTACCTGGTGGCACCCGCTCCTCCTGTGCGGGCAGCGCGTCCGCACTCGGCCGCGCTCCCAGCCTCGGCGGCGGCCGCCCAGGTCCCCTCCCCCGTGCCCCCGGGACCTACCCTGGACCCCGGCAGCGCCCGGGCACGGGAGGCGGGCGGTTGGCCTCCCCAGCCCGTCCTCCTCTTGCTCAGCCTCTGCTCTCCGCCCTCCTCCTCCTCCCCTGCTCCTCCCCCACCCCTCCCCTCCTTTCCCCTCCCCCTCCTTTCCCTCCCCTCCCCTCCCTCCTCGCCCCTCCCACCCCCTCCCTCCTCGCCCCTCCCCTCCTCCTACCTCGGGCCCGGCAGGCGGCGGCGGCGGCGGGGGCGCGCGGGCG
>NW_006785319.1:3765192-3771468 GCF_000442215.2 Lipotes vexillifer
CCCTGGCCCGGGGTCTAGGCGGACGGCCCCCTGCACCAGCCCCGGCGAGCGTCTACGCGGGCGGCTCCCGGCACCAGCCCCGGGGTGTCCGCGCGGGCGGCTCCCGGCACCAGCCCCGGCGTGTCTGCGCGGGCGGCCCCCGCCCCTGGCCGCGGGCGCGTCTACACCGGCGGCCCGGCACCTGGACCGGCGTCCACGCGGGCCCGCAGTACCTGCGGCGAGCAGAGGGGCGGTCTGACCCCGCCCCGCCGTCAGGGGCAGCAGCTCCTGCCGACCTCCACAACGCCACCCGGTTCCCCTGGACACGTCCACACTGAACTGGGGGTAGGGGAGAGCGGTGCAGGCTCTGGTTTGAACGCTTTTTTTCCTGAATGGCCCCATTTTCATATTAAGCCCTCGGTTCTCAGTCCAGCATTCCATTCTCAAATTCTTTGGGTGATAATTTTGCCAGATTTTCTGAATGGGATTAACACAGGCCGTTCAGAAATCGTTTCTGAGTTTGGCAACCGCTGCCCTGATGGGTGCTGTTATATTTGAGCTGCTTTCAGGACCATCTTTAGTGTGTTGTTTAGAATTGTGAACCTTCGTCTCGTTTTGGTTGGGCAGGATTAAACAGTTCTATTTTTAAGAGCAGCGAAGAAACATATGTATTTAATATTGGGACCATGTGCCACAGAAATCACATGAGGCGCGGTTTCTTAACCACCAGAGTGGCTTAAATACTGGGAATTTGGGATTGAAAAGGAATTTCAGGTGGAGGAAACGTTCATTTGCCACTTTCACCTTCTCAGGTGAGTTGAGGAGTTTACTAAGGCAGCAGATTTCACTTTGAGAGCCGAAGAAATTATGTTCTTATTATGTTTCATAAATCCTATTTATGGCAAGAGTCCTGAATAGTACTTGGTAGCTCTTTCTGCGCACTGAACTAGATATCTTTACGGATTTATTTTGAATTGCTTAGAAAGCCTATTTTGTTTTAAATTGTTGACGCTGGAGTTCAGGCCCCATATTCCAGAGCAAAGCTACGCTCTTCAGAGGCAGCACTTTTGTGTGCTTTTTGGTTCCTGGCTCTCCTCTGCACCTTTCCCCCAGATGATCATACTTTTCTGTCTTTTCTTCCTCTGCCCCGGTGCCCCCAGAGCAGCGTCTGACATGGATGTTACATGAGCCACTCTCAGGGTCGCGTGGAGCGTCTCCCTCGGTGAACTAGAGGAAGATGGATGAGTCGGCCCTTCTGGACCTTCTGGAGTGTCCCGTGTGTCTGGAGCGGCTCGACGTCTCTGCCAGGGTCCTGCCTTGTCAGCACACGTTCTGCAAACGGTGTCTGCTGGGCATCGTCGGTTCCCGCAACGAACTCAGATGCCCCGAGTGCCGGACTCTGGTTGGCGCAGGCGTGGAGCAGCTTCCAAGCAACATCCTGCTGGTCAGACTTCTAGATGGCATCAAGCAGAGGCCTTGGAAACCCGGCCCTGTGGGGGGCAGTGCCACCAACTGCACAAACGCCTCGAGGGCTCAGAGCAGCGCTGTGGCCAATTGTAGCTCGAAAGATCCACCTGGCCCCCAGGGTGGACAGCAGCCTCGGGCGCAAGCCTGGAGCCCCCCGGTGAGGGTGAGTAGCCTGAAGAGGCGGTGCGGTGGGGTGACGGTACTGATGGCCGGTGTGTATTCTTTAGTCTTTGGATGTTTTCTAAATCAGCTTATGGCTAAAGAAGCCATGTTACTGGAACAGATAGGAGATTGTGCCTTGGGAATTTTTTTTTTTCTTTTTGGAATGAGATTGGTTATAAATAAGTTTTCTTGTTTTTAAAATTCTCTCCCGGATGGTGGGCCTCTATTACATTTGAAGGTAAATCTTGGGAAACAGTAGCAATTATTCAATGAAATCTAAAATACAGAAGTTTTTTATGCCGAGTTTAAAATGGAAATTTGGTGCGGTTTTACCTTTTCGATGGCGTTGGGAGGGAGAACCATGAGTGTGTATGCATGTGCGCATATATGTAGACGTGTTATACATATGTGTGTTGGTAGATCACAAGTAGGACATTGAGCTTTAATTTTTAAGTGGCTTGGAGCCATTCTGTTGGTTTTATGAATGCACAGCACAGAATTTTCTGGTTGGAGGAATTCTTAACAAATCATGGCCACAGGTAGCAGAGTTTTGTTGCTGTAGCAACAAAATGTCATTGAGAGCCATGCTAAGACAGCAGAGGATGTAGCTTTATGTTGGGTTTTATAGGGAGTGAAACGAAATGTTTCCATCAGAAAGATTTTTCTGGGGTTTTGGGTTTGGGCTGAAATAATTTGAAGTGAGGCTAAATATCTGGGCAGTTACCACGACTGAAATTTCTAGAAGGTAAGGTACTTTGAAGAAATGTAAATTATGTTGCCGGTGACGGCACCCCGTTAAGGCATGCTTTTCTCATTTTTGTAAACCTGAAAAGTAGTTGTGGACATTCGATAATTAAAGCAGTTCCAGTTTTGTCGGAAGAAACAATCTTGATAATTGGCCAAACTGAGAGAATCCATTTTTAAAGAACAGTTAATCTGGATGAGAATTCTTTTTTCAAATATTCGTTGTAAACACTCAAAACTGCCTTTTTTCATGTGAGGAATAACCCTTTGGGATGGCATTAACCAGTGTAAATTCACAGATGTGGCCCTCTGGGAGCTGTAGGGAATGACTACCTTCTAACCATTCCTTTCCTTTCTTAAGTTTATCTTTTACAAATGATGTATTTACATCACTAGATGGAGAGTACGCAAAGTGTTTTAATTGCCGGAAAACAGTTTTATCCCCAGGCTATCAGGTTTCTTTTGAGTCATATTTAATTTTTTTTTTTTTTAAGTTAGTGAGAACTTTGGGTTCTGGAGGTTTTCTTTGCTTATTGGAAGCCCCTTGGTTTTGAAATTCGTCTGCTTACGGGGTTTTCTTAGATTTCCTTCTTTTAATGGAGTTTACACGATTAGTATCTGTGGGCTCATGAATATTTCAACCTCAGAACCATCGTTTCTGAGACACCTGACCTAGGTCTGCTTCGCTTAATTAGGGGGTAGATTTGCTTCCTTGGAGGGATTTTGTTTCCTTGTTAATTAGACTGGAGAGGCCTAGCTTCTGGCTGTGAATAGAAGTGTCTCAGTTGTTGACACGTTGCCTTACCTGTCGTGAGGAATGTGGTGAATGTTTGATTACTGATAAAAAGGAATTTAAGAAGAGGGCTCAAGCATTCAGCTCAGTGTCCTTTGGATTTTAAGTTTTCTTTCTGATGTGGAAACTGACAGTGTGATGTTGGAATGTTCATTTATTTGAACTGCTAATCTCCCAGAGTTGAGCTTCACGCTTCTTAGGTACATTACTCTGTGATTTTGATGATGTCAGTGTTATTTTTCTGGCTGATACGATTTTCCTGATTTACTTTATGTTTCTTCTTTGGCATGAGAAAAATTACTTGCCAAGAAGCTCGGTTGAGCTTGAGCCTTATAATTTGGATAAAGTAGTTGAGGCCAGTAAAAGCAGGAGACGATCACGTCTGTTACTTTCGGGGGGTGGGGGGCACAGAGAGTGGAGGACAAGACAATGAACAGACAAAATTATTCAGTAATGTGGGTTGATGCAGATGCTGTAATTCTTGTCAAAAGCACTTCTTTTCCCCCCAAGTCTAAAATAATTTCTCATTAGCAATTACTGGTACCTTCTACTTTGAAATATTCAAAACAACCAGGGCTACACAAACAGCCCAAGGACCTGAAAGATATATACATTTCAGAAAACGCTCCTCTCATTCTTTACTTTATTTTATTTTTAAAATTTATTTTATTGAAGTATGGTTGATTTACAATGTTGTGTTAGTTTCAGGTGTGCAGCAAAGTGATTCATTTATACATATACACACACACACACACACACATATATATATATGTTCTTTTTCATATTCTTTTTCATTATGGTTTATCACAGGACATTGAATATAGTTCCCTGTGCTCTACAGTAGGACCTTGTTGTTTATCCATCCTGTATATAATAGTTTGCATCTGCGAATCCCAAACTAGAAAATACTTCTTTTATTTATTTTTATTTATTTATTTTTTTGCGATACGCCGGCCTCTCACCGCCGTGGCCCCTCCTGCTGCGGAGCACAAGCTCCAGACGCGCAGGCCCAGCGGCTATGGCTCACGGGCTCAGCCACTCCGCGGCATGTGGGATCTTCCTGGACTGGGGCACGAACCCGTGTCCCTGCATCGGCAGGCGGACTCTCAACCACTGCGCCACCAGGGAAGTGAGACCCGTGGAGTTGTCAGCCAGCCCCTGGGGTGTCCCCTGGGTGAATGACATCATAAATCCTAGATCCTCAGCTGTTCTGACTCGACCCGGGGGTGTGAGAGCCTGTTCCCACGTGTGGTGGAAGCCAGTGCTGATACCACGTGGGATGCTGTTCGGTAATTGGTTATGTTCCGCATTCCGTTAGATCGTGGCCATGTGGCTTCCTCATGCGTGTACCTCAGGGAGACTGGGTGTTATCAGCAGATATGAACATTTCCAACGTGTGACACACATCTTGTTCCCAGAATTTTAGTGTTTCCTGCCTCATAGGAAGGAACCAATGGAAGAGCGCTGGGTCGGCGTCACCACTGGAAACCACCAGCTCTTTACTCCAAGTAAAGAATCCCTGCTGGTTTCGCGCCAAAGTGGACCAGTGGGATGAGGTGCAGGGAGCGGGTGGCTGCAGATGCTTGCTTCCATGGGCTGAAAAATACCTGCAGAAGGTAGATTTTATATATATAAGTATGTACAGAGTTCGATGTGGACATGTTTGATTAATCCCTACAGAGTTGTGACCTAATGCAATAAATTTCTGCTTTCTAGCTGTGGCTCCACTGGTTCCAGGTCTAATACCTGTGCGTGTATCTGTCTGTCTAGGTGCTGATACTTAATGATTTCACACTGCCGCTCCCTCAGGGCGAGCATATTCAGCAAACACTGATCACATGATCCCTGATTTACACTAACTTGCACTTGTATTCTTTCCTTTATCTAGCAAATATTTATCAAGCACTTACTAGGTACCAGGCACTGCCCTAGCTGCTGGATAGACAGTGCTGGTCAAACCAGACACAGATTCTGCTTATGAACCTGTGTGTCTGGTGGGAGAGGCACACCTGTAATAGCATGATAACAGTGCAGGTAGGTCATTACATGTGCTAAGTGTTAGGCTGGGAGCTGGGGAGATGATAGGCTAGGGCCTGGTTTAGTGCGTGTGTGTCTGTCTGTGTGTCTTCAAAAGCTTCTACAGGCCGAGTCCTTTGAACTGAGGTCTTAAGGGTGAAATGGTATTAATTAGTTGAGAGGGGTTGGCGGGGAACAGGACAGTATTCCAGAGGTCCTGACCTATGGCCGGATGAGGCAGAGCTCCCAGGAAGAAACAAGGACAGTGAGTGAGAACAAAGCGAGGGAGGGGCTAGTGACCTAAGAGGAGGCTTCTGGTGCAGCACTGGGCCGGGAGCCACCCAGGACCGCGTGGCCATACTGGTCAGTGCCCTGCCCTTGGGGCCAGAAGGAAGGGTCCTTGGGACCGAGATGGCCGTCCGGCTCAGGACATGCCTGGAGTGTGCCTCAGAGGCCTGGGGGACGGGGAAAGAAGAGGGGCACAGGGGAGCTTTCCCCCCTGCTGCTTTCATTTCTCCATAGTGCCAGCGCCCTGTCTCCCTGCAGCTGACTGTTAGGGGCTGAAACGTGTCCCCCCCGGCTCATAGGTTGAAGTCCCGGCGCCCAGGTCTTCAGTGTGAGGCTGCGCTCAGGGGTGGCACCTTCGAAGCGGTGCTTAAGGTGAAGGCAGCTTACGCGGGTGCGTCCTGATCCACAGTCTGGCGTCCTCCTAAGAGGAGATCAGGACGCAGAGCCGGGTGGAGGGGAGACCCTGTGGGAGCACGGCCGGCCCTCTGCACACCGAGGAGAGAGGCCTCTGGGGCAGCCAGCCCCACCGACACCTCGGTCTAGCCTCCAGAATGATGAGATAAACGCCTGTTGTTCAGCCGGCCGGCCTGTGCAGCCCCAGTGCCGCCTGCGGATGCGCTCCTGCGGGTCAGCCCTGCGTGACCTCGGTCCTCTCGGTCCCCTGCGCGCCGGCAGGGCTGGGCCTACAGGCCTGTGGGAGGGCGGGGTCAGGCCTCTGCGCCCTTGGATGCTGAGTCACCTCGAGTGGACCTTCAGTCCCTGCCAGCCCCACTGGTGGAGCCTGGCCGGCTGGACTGGCGGGGGCCAGAAGCCGGAGGAGGGCGGGG
>NW_006785319.1:3771500-3773127 GCF_000442215.2 Lipotes vexillifer
GGGGGAGGGGAGGGGGTAACGCCGTGGGGCGGGGCCGCAGAGCGCGCGCGTCGGGGAGAGTGCGCGAGCACGCAAGAAACAGCAAGCAAGGCAGTAGGTGGTGAGGCCCCGAACTGTGCGGTGAGATACAGGATCGTACCTGTGATGAGGGTCGTGGAGGAGGTGGGCGAGAGTGGGCAGAACCCGCTCCCCCTGGCCAGGGGGTGGCTGTCAGGGCACAGCGGGGACCATCCCTCCTGGACCTAAGAAGCAAGACTTCCAGGTAGTGGTTTGGACCAAGGGAGAGGTTTTGATGTTTCCCAGTGGCCGAGTCTAAATAGAAAAAGGTGTTTGTTTTTGCCAAACACTGTGTTGCAGACATTCTTGACCTCTTCTTATTTATTCATCGTGTCATCCTTGACCCCTGCTCAGTCCTCCTGTCCACCTCAACCCTGACCGCTCCCTTGTTCCTGAGTCAGGCCTGCATCGAGGCTCAGGGCTGGCATGGGCAGGGAGGCTGTGTACAACAGGGAAATGCTGAATGAGTTTTCTTTGTATCACATTTGTATCGTGTGACTGTTACTGTGTAAATCTCAGACAACCCTCTGCAGTTAAGGAGTATTGTTATTTAAAAAAATGTTCAAAATGTAAATTGCAAAATGAGTTCCTAAAAACATTCTGGCTATAAAAACATTCACCACTTTGGAAGTATAATGTGTGTCCTTCTGTATCTCTTCTTATGTGTTTATATGTGTATGCATCTGGTTGTTTTGATTCTTGACATAAGTGGGATTCCATACTCTGCATATCTGATGACTAAAATATATCTGGGAGATCTTGTCATGGCTGAGCACATACACCTACCTCGTTAAAAAGAAAACACCTGTTTATTGAGGTATACTCTACATACGGAAGAGTGCACGAATGGTGAGTGTACAACTCACTGAATTATCATGCTCCATGCGTTTTAAATGACTGTATACTGTTTTTCTCTCCATTAAAAAAATTAAAGGTAATATGAGCTCATAGTAAGAAATTTGTGGTAGAGAAGGATGTAAAGGGGAAAATCAAGGCTTCTAATCTGTCTGTCCCGAATCTCCAGAGGTGACCACTGTGCAGAGGTTTTTTTGTGTGTTTTTCCCCCCAGGAAAAAACTGAATAGAAATAGGATTGTGTTATACGTGCTATTCTGCAATTTGAGGTTTTCTCTGAAATGGCATCTCTCTCAGAGCTTCCCGTCTGCTCTCACTGCTGGTCAGGAAGGTATCCTCGTTTTATGGACGAGGGAAGGGTGGCTGGAGAGGCCTAGAAGCTCGTGCAAGGCCCCCCGCTGTCAGGATGGAGCCGGCCACCACCCCAGGCCTGTCTGCTCCCTGCTTCGCCCCCTTAACCGTGTCCCCCTCGTCCTCGCGCTGCTGCGGCCCTGGAAGCTTTCCTCAGTGTAACTAGCGGGGCTCCTTTCGCCTCACCGTCCCTGGTGCCTGTTTTGTTCTGATAAAAAGGGGCAGGCGGCCCCCGTGCCATGGAGGTAGGTGGGCCCAGCCCTTCCCTGGTGTGGCTGGCACATCGGGAGGTGTGGAGGTCCGGGTTGTGTTGGCCGCTGCTCGGCTGCTCTGGGCTCCGTTTCTTTTTTTTTTTTTTTTTTTTT
>NW_006785319.1:3773150-3775749 GCF_000442215.2 Lipotes vexillifer
TTTTTTTTTTTTTTGTTTTTTTTTTTTTTGCGGTACGCGGGCCTCTCACTGTTGTGGCCTCTCCTATTGCGGAGCACAGGCGCTCCGGACGCGCAGGCTCAGCGGCCATGGCTCACGGGCCCAGCCGCTCCGCGGCACGTGGGATCCTCCCGGACCGGGGCACGAACCCGTGTCCCCTGCATTGGCAGGCGGACTCTCAACCACTGCGCCACCAGGGAAGCCCTGGGCTCCGTTTCTTCACAGGAATGCAGAACCGGAGGGCCCGAAGCTCCAGGTGGGGCCCGGGGCCCGGGGCCAGGATTGCTGAGTTTGGTTCACCTGTGACTCTTGAGAACCTTTGTGGTGCCTGGCTCATAGGACACACTCAGGAGAGGTTTGTTGAAATGTGTATTAGTTTCCTGTGGCCGCTGTAACAAAGCACCCCCGGCCAGTGGTTGAGAACAACAGAAGTTCTGGGGCCAGAGTCTGAAATCCAGGTGTCGGTAGAGCTGTGGCCTCCGCTGGCTTCTGGGGGCTCCCGGCGCACCCCGCTGTCCTCGGCTTGTGGACGCACCCCTCCCATCCCCGTCTCCTCTTCACAGGGCCTTCTGCCCATGTGGCTGCGTCCCCATCTCCCCCCACAGCCAGGCGGGCACAGGGTGCACGGTATCGGGGGTCCCGTGTGCCCCTGGTGGAGCCACTGCACGCCGTGCCCAGGATGGCGAGGACTCGGGTGCCGCTCGGGCGTGGGTCAGGCGGGCTCTCCGCAGCAGCACAGCATCCTGGGGTAGACACCTTACACTCGAAGCAGCCTTGCTGCTGAGGCACCCTCACCGTGGAACTCGGGCTTCATCCTCCCGAGCTTTTGTCATAAAGACTGCGTATATCTCCTCACTTTTTTTCTAAACTTTGGAGACTTCTGAGAGCAGTGACGCTAAAGAGAGAAGCTGTGAGCTCCAAGCACCCTGTGTGCCGCCCCGCCATGCTTGCCCTTGGCTGAGCCTGTGCCCTGTCCGGAGGATGGAGTGCTGGCCTCTTGAAGGCTGGCAGGCCCTGCAGCTGCAGACACAGCTGCTTTCAGGGACGGCCCGTGAGTGGGCTCCTCCAGGTAGTGGCAAAGGGGATGGGGGTGCCGGTCCGTGTGGTTGGCGGTAGCAGTTAAGTAGTAGATGATTTGTCTTGTGGAACGTGGAAGGAGGTGGCAGTAAGCAGGCGGTGCAGGTGAATTACGTTGCAGTAAACATAGTGCAGAAAGGCAAGGCCTGTCAAGTTTGAACTTTCTTCTCTTAGCCTGAGGAAGTAAAAATTCCTCCAAGGATGTTTTGCAAGGACAGAAATCCTTTCGAGACACTGTATGTTCACTGTTTATGATTCAGCAATGAGTGAACAGGGGTGAATTTTCATTATTTTAAAATGTAGTGAGAACTGCCCAGGATGCAATGCGGGTTTGCTCTAGGGGCTCCATCCCTGGGTGCAATTCATGTGAAGGACCCCCCGCCGCCCCCACAAATAATCCAGCAGCGATGGAGCAGAGCCTCAGTGTGGGTAACAGCAGCCCTGGCATCGGTGTAAGCTTCCTGGAAGGGTGTCTGGACACCAAGGATGAAAGGGTGAACGTTAGATTCCTTACAAGGGGATTAAATTCCCGTAGAGCTAAATATCTTCTAACACTCTTCATTATATAACTGCTTGGTTTTTAAACGTATATCTTTAAAGAATTTTAAAAGTTCTTTAACACGTTAAACACATAGATTAAACAACGTATGTAATAAATGAAACCTCAGACCTTAAAATTTTATTTGCTCAGCTCATTTGAAGTGACATTTAGTTAGCGGATGTCTCAGTTTTTTTCTCCCATGGTTGAGTTTGTCTTTTAAACACACTCTTTGATATATTATTTCCGGCATTTCATATGTTTTTAACCTTTTCTCCCCCGCAGCTGAGCACAATTGAAGTGCTTAAGTGTTTCAGGCTAAATATGTTTGCCACTTTTGGTCAGTCTAATTATTTTCGTTCCGTATTACGTATCTCATAGTATGTAATATGTTAGCATTTTCATTTTTCTGTTTTCTACTTATTTTTACGACAAGTCCAAAATATTAGAAGATACGGAAACCCCAAACTCTTGTCATTACAAAGGTAGTGATTTTGTTGAAACCGAAGTGTTGGTTGAAGGTTATCATTAGGTGACAGTGTGAAATATTTGCCTGAGAAAGCCCAGCTGTGGCACCAAAAGCTCTGGTCTCGCTGAACGAGGTGCAAGAATGTAGGAAGTGTGATTTGAGGACCACTTGCGTGGTGGTGAAGTGATGGAGCCTTGGTGTTAGTCCTGGCCTGGTGACTTGCAGCCAGTGATTTCTGTTCCATAGGCAGGCGTTTCCCCTTCTCTAAAACGGGGGATTTCTGTATCTGAGTTCCTGTGCGGCCCTGAAAATTCCGGCACGATCGCCCAAGCCAAGGCCAGCTCCGGCCGTGAGCGTTTAGGACAGACTGAGGCTGGCGTCTGGGTATCGTCTGGGTGCGGTGACGTACAGTGTGCCTCTGAGTCACCCCGGGACACCGGCATCTCCTCGGTGTCCCCTGGAGGCCCTGCCTGCCATAGGGACCTTCAGACGGACGG
>NW_006785319.1:3775789-3809275 GCF_000442215.2 Lipotes vexillifer
AGGGTTTCGGCAGGAAGGTGGGGGCAGCCAGGAGCCCGACTTGGGGCTGGTTTGCTTGCTGGGCCTCCTGGGCGGAACGACCTCCCCCTGTTCTGCCCACAGTGTCATCCCGCTGCCTGAGGCCCCCCCACAGCTGGGGACGGGGGTTTCCCCATGTCCAGGGATGCTGCCCTTTTGAGGGGCCTGAGCCCATCTCACCGCCGTGCTGTCCCACTCTGGCCGGCAGCTGGCGGGCGGCGTATTTATGCTGAATGCGGGTGGGAAGCAGCTGAGCTTCTCTGGGGTTGCACAAGCTTGGGCAGAGGAGGGCAGTGACTGTGGACTGGATCCTGCACACAGGGACACGTGGGGTGGGAGTGGGGAGGGATGCTGTTGATAGTTTGCAGAGTCCACGGGAGGCATTGGGGACCGTCTGGGGCAGCGGGGGCTTCATCCGGGGTGGGGAGATGTCCCAGAAAACAGAGGCTCCTTCAGACGGGTCAGGGGGGACTCAGGGAGCTGAGTCTTCCTCTGAACGAACGCTCCTTTCTGAGCGCTGGAGAGCAGGCCATGGGGCAGAACAGACAGGGGGGTTGGCACCAGGCAGAATCCCCTATGCTCCTTGCTACCTGCGTGGCTCGGCACCTTCCTTAGCCCGACGTCATTCGTGGAGCCGTGAGGGTCCGCCCTCCAGTGCCTGGTACCTGCGATGCTCAGGTGCCGGTCCTCTTTCCAGAAGTGAGAGCTTGGAGTGCCCTCTGTCAGTGACGTGGTGCAGTCAACCCTGTGTGCGCGTGTGCACGCGCGTGCATGCAGACTGGTGGAGTCTGGTGATTTAATCAACTGACATTTGTAATGTACACGTCATCAGGCATTTTGTTCTGTTTTAAACAGGCAGCTTAAACTTTAGGTTCACAAGCTGTTCATGAGTTAGTGACTGCGAATGATGCCAAATCTGGTTTCGTCCAGGTTCTGCCACTGGCTGGGTGTGACCCTGGGCCTGGGCTGTGAAAGGAGCTGGGGCCCTCATGTCTCTCCTCCTGGTTCTGTGGCCCCAGTGGCCGTGGAATTCCTTATGTGCTGGCCAGCCGTGACTGTTTCCTCTCCCTCCCTCCCTATCTCTCTTTTTGATGATGTGGGGAAAATAATAGCTGAAATAATTTAAAATACTTATCTTTTGACTTTGTTCCTTGGCATAGTTTTGAAAAGTCTTAGATTCCTAAGACTTCTGTAAGAAAGACTAGGTGTGCTTTGTAGTTTGGTTCTAATTTTTAAAAATTGTTGTTAGGAAAGATTACAATGGCCCTCACAAGGGTCCTTTAATGGATGCTGGATGTAGAGAATGTGTGTGTGTTTTATTCCTTGCGGCCGATTTTTGTTTACCCCTCTCACCCTTGCCCTCCCCTCCTTCCAGAGCCCCCCCGTGATGTTTTTAGATAGACGCTCTGGTTAGTTTATCCATGTTTTGGTTCTTTTTATATCTCCTACCTAGAGCAGCTGATCACTTTTTTATGTGACTAGACCCATCTCTGGCTAAATAAGTACATTTATGTAGCTGGTAACTTTCTGATGAATTTTGAAAATGCAGCAACAGTGAAGAGCCTTGCAGTGCTTCCACTTTTAATGTCTGGATTTTTTTTTTTTTAATGGAGCTTCTATTTATAGTTAAAATATTCACTTCCTGCCTTTGTAGGGTAAGAAAGGACACTGAGTGAACATTTTATGAAGATGATCATGTACTGTATTTTAAAGTCTCTGGAAAAGGACGTTTCAAACCTTGTTGACAACTTACTCCAGACGCACACTCTTCGTAGCCAGGAAGTTCTTTTTTTTTTTTTTTTTTTTTTAAAAGATTAGCTCTAATAATTTTCTGGTAGCATCTTTGGGATTCTCTATGTATAGTATCATGTCATCTGCAAACACTGACACCTCTACTTCTTCTTTTCCAATTTGGAATCTTTTTATTTCTTTTTCTTCTCTGATTGCTGTGGCTAAAAATCTCAAAACTAGGTTGAATAATAGTGTTGAGAGTGGGCGACCTTGTCTTGTTGCTGATCTTAGAGGAAATGGTTTCAGTTTTTCACCATTGAGAGCAATGTTGGCTTTGGGTCTGTCATATATGGCCTTTTTTTTTTGAGGTAAGTTCTCTCTATGTCTACTTTCTGGTTTTTTTTTTTTTTTTTTTTTATCAAATACAAATCCCTGTCGTTGCAGTTTAATCCCTTTCCTCTCGTACTGTCCCCAATGGGAAAGAAGTGCTCCTAACCATCCCTTATCTGGCCTAAATACTGCACTTCCTTTACATGTCCCCTTAGGACCTGTTTCCTAATGTTTTGATCGTTTTAGTCGCTCTCCGTTGGATGCCCGCCAGCGTCTCCCCATGCTTGGGTTCCGGTCCAGGGGAGCCCTGAGCCTGGTCAAGAAGTTCTGGGTATAATAGAGCCTCGCGCTGGGGAAGGACTATCACGTGACCCTCCGGAGTGCAGTGCTCCTTGTATATCTTTAAAAATAACTCGCTGCGTTGCTGATTCATGCTTCGCCTGGACCCTCAGATTTTCTCTTCCTGAAAGTTCGGTTTTCTCCCATCTCTTATTTGAGCCCTTAGTTTTGAGTACCTTCCTAATTAAACCACCTCTTGTTTCTGTAATCCTCATGGTGGAGTCAGTAACCATCCATGGGAACTGAAACCTGTCCATCCCAAATGCTGTTTCTGTAATAGAGAATTATCATATGTGGACCCTTGATCTTAAACACATCCTTAACTTGTTTATTCCATGTATTTTGAGGGTTCTCTGCTCTCATTTGTTATTTGTTCTCTAATTCATGATTTTGTTTTAGCTTTGTCTCCTGTACCAAGTTGTACGTTACTTGAGAGCGGGAATCTTGTGTTTTGTGTCTCTTTTCTGTCCTTTACAGTTGAAAACGTAGTGGGTGTTCATTTCAGGAACTACATCTTGATGGGCTTGACAGTTCAGATTTCAGAACCCCAGGTCCACTTGGACCGACCCTTTTGTCTTCATAAGAGAGAGACCTCACCACACGTATCCCTCTGGTGCCCTGAATTGTGTTCATTCTCCATGATCTAAGACAGCTATGAAAGTGTTACCAGAGGTTGGGGAAACTTCACTGTCATCGGATCCTCTCTGGAAGGTGGCCCTCGCGACGTTTGCGTGACCCCCACCATGGTGGTCTAGAAATCATGTTTCCTAGTTTATTAGAAAGAAAGTTCTGCTGAATTGAATCAAAAGTCTTACGAAAGTTAAAATATGTGATCTGTTATCTCCCACCCCCGACACGTTGTCACTCTGACACAGAGGAAAGGGAAGTGGATCTAATAGGAATTAGCTACCAATGATGGTGGTGGTCTTTACCAAACACCTTCTTTATTTTTTTTTTTAATTTTATTGAAGTATAGTTAATTTATAATGTGTTAATTTCTGCTGTACAGCAGAGTGATTCAGTTATACATATATACATTCTTTTTCATATTCTTTTCCATTATGGTTTATCACAGGATATTGGATATAGTTCCCTGTGCTACACAGTAGGACCTTGTTGTTTATCCATCCTATATGTACTAGTTTGCATCTGCTAATCCCAAACTCCCAGTCCATCCCTTCCCCAGCCCCCTCCCCCTTGGCAACCACAAGTCTGTTCTCTGTTTGTGAGTCTGTTTCTGTTTTGTAGATAGGTTCATTTGTGTCGTACTTTAGATTCCATGTTTAAGTGATATCATATGGTATTTGTCTTTTTCTGACTTTGATTAGTATGATAATCTCTAGGTCCATCCATGTTGCTGCAAATGGCATTATTTCATTCTTTTTTATGGCTGAGTAATATTCCACTGTATATATGGACCACATCTTCTTTATCCATTCATCTGTCAGTGGATACTTAGGTTGCTTCCATGTCTTGGCTATTGCAAATAGTGCTGCTGTGAACGTAGGGGTACGTGTATCTTTTAGAATTATAGTTTTGTCTGGGTGTATACCCAAGAGTGGGATTGCTGGGTCATATGGCAACTCTATTTTTAGTTTTTTGAGGAACCACCATACTGTCCTCCATAGTAACTGCACCAATTTACATTCCCACCAACAGTGTAGGAGGGTTCCCTTTTCTCCACACCCTCTCCACCATTTGTTATTTGTAGACTTTTTGATGACGGTGATTCTGACTGGTGTGAGGTTATACCTCCCTGTAGTTTTTTTTTTTTTTTTTTGCGGTACGCAGGCCTCTCACTGCTGTGGCCTCTCCTGTTGCAGAGCACAGGCTCCGGATGCGCAGGCTCAGCGGCCATGGCTCACGGGCCTAGCCGCTCCGTGGTACGTGGGATCTTCCCGGACCGGGGCACGAACCCGTGTCCCCTGCATCGGCAGGCAGACTCCGAACCACTGCGCCACCAGTGAAGCCCCTCACTGTAGTTTTGATTTGCATTTCTCCAATAATTATCGACGTTGAGCATCTTTTCATGTGCCTTTTGGCCATCTGTACAGTCTTCTTTGGAGAAATGTCTGTTTAGGTCTTCTGCCCATTTTTCGATTGGATTGTTTGTTTGTTTTTTTGTTATTGAATTGTATGAGCTGTTTGTATATTTTGGAAATTCAGCCCTTGTGGGTCGCATCATTTGCACATATTTTCTCCCAGTCCATAGAGTTGTCTTTTTCTTTTGCTTATGGTTTCCTTTGCTGTGCAACAGCTTATAAATTTGGTGAGGCCCCATTTGTTTATTTTTGCTTTTATTTCTATTGCCTTTGGAGGCTGACCTAGGAAAACATTGGTATGATTTATGTCAGAGAATGTTTTGCCTTTGTTCTCTTCTAGGTGTTTCATGGTATCTTGTCTTCTATTTAAATCTTTAAGCCATTTTGAGTTTATTTTTGCGCGTGGTGTGAGGGAGTGTTCTAACTTCATTGAGTTACGTGTGGCTGTCCAGCTTCCTAACAGCACATGCTCAAGTACCAAACACCTGATCGCTCTGCTTGCAAGCCTGCTTTTGGAGTGAAAATGTTACCTGTAACCAAGGCCTCGGTTTTGTGCAGGTGATCGAGATACTGAGTAATTCCTGTGGTCGGCAGTCCTGCAGGAAGCACAGGTGATGGATGTGGGTAGCAATGAATGGCACCTCCACGCCCTAAATCCCACAAGAGGCATCATGCATGGTCAAAATTAAGTTAAAATTCCTGAAAATGAAGCAGAAAGGGGAAAGAAAGGGGCAGTTAGAAGAATAAAGTAGCCCCAAGGGACACTTTCCAATTCTCGAATCCTAAGCCAGCTCTGGTTCAAATACCTGCAAGGATGAGTCCCTGTGATTGTTCATGTGTCAGGTATTTAACTATAATGCATGGAAATACCTTGAGTTGCTGTCACCTCTGTCAGGAGACTGAGCTGTGTGATACAAATAGGTAGCACTACATCGGCCATTGGTCCACCTTGAGGAACAGCCAGCCCATCAGATAGGCTTGGTAGCCTTAGAAATTCTTTGCACTGCAGATTCTAGGCGTGCTGTACGTGGAGAGTTTCCTGTCAAAGGAGTGTGATGCTACATCCATGTTTATTATGCAAATTCGCACGTGTTGCTAGGTTTATTTAAGTTTCTTCTTTGTGAGCCTAGCTTTCTTTACTTCCTGGGCTGAGAGGCAAGTTTATTTTTCACATTAACCTGATATGTAAATTTCTCACCCCTCTGCTGGTGGCTTTTCTCTCCTTCCAATAGTGGCATCAGGTCAGGGTCTGGGCAGGGAGTCCTGGCATTAACAGCTGGCTGGTGTCTTATCTCTGTTTAGCTGCAGCCCTGCTGCGGGCCACCCATCCCTTCTGTAACTGGGGTGTGTTGGCCAGGGTGGGATCTATTCAACATGCCTTACATATAAATGTTGGAGTTCCAGAAGGTATGAAAACAGGTTGTGTTTTGCTCGCTCAGTACACATTTTTTTTCTCTGTTACTGGATCGAAAGGTCACCATTTCATGGAAGTTACCAGACTCATTGGTAACTTAAACCAAAGAGCAGAGTAGGTGAATTAAAGACAGATTGAGGCCAAGATTGATTTTCAGTTTGATACTTAGTATCAGTTTTTCTAGTCCATTGAGTGTTATCTGACAAGTATGCGGCATTGCCAGTTATTGGCAGCTATGTCCTGATAAGGCAATCTGCAAAGCTGGGGGGAGTTAGATCGCAACTATCTATCAGTAACTTGAGGGTGAAAATAGTAGCAGTCGTGTAGTTCCACGGCAGAATCAATTTTAAACGGTCTGATATCACTTTAAGAGCTGATCCTATGCAGTAATGTGTGTGGGATTCAGGAGAGTAAATTCTTGACTACCTGACCTTGGGGGAAGAATACGTAGCAAGATGTTTTGTGATCTTGAAAGAGTGAAGTAATATTTCGGCAGCTTGGTGTTGCGTTGGTTGCATCTAGGCGGGCCATGACTGACTGCGTTCTGTGCTCAAAGAACTGGTTTTGCATCGATATCCCTGTCTGAAAAAGGGAGCAGTGATAACATTGCATACGCTGGAGAGCTCAACATGCCCTAAAATGTGAAAATGCAGGCCTTCCTTTTATATACTAAGTACAACCTAAAACGTCAGCCTAATTGCCTTCCTTCCACATTTCACGTGGACAGGAAACCAGAGTCCTGTCCCTGGAGACATACAGTGTGTCCGTTACAGTCTCTGACTGATAAATACACTTACCTGGCACAAACACACATGATCAAAGGTGACCTGAACAATAATATATAGTTTTGATTAATGAATATGCTGGGCTTTCCTTTAAGGTTTGAACAAAGAATGATGGAACACGCAGTTTTGTTAATAAAATAAACAGAGGTTAAAGACTGGAGCGGTTTCTGGTAGACTGTGCAGCCCTAAATCATTCAAGAGCAATGAAGCAGCTTTCTGGACAGATTGTGTTTCCTTCTGAAGGAAGGAAGCCACCTTTGTTCTGAGTCCCTGGCGCATACCTTACAGGTGAGGTCACCCTGCGTACCTGATACCCCTTTCCTTTCAGGCACGCAGGGGAGCCGTGGGCCCTCCCCACGCCCTCCAGCTCTCACAGTCTACAGAGCAAGGCTTACGTGTACCTGTCCATTAAAGGCTTTTGAAGGACGAAAGCCAACCCCAGGGGCTATGTGAACCATGAATGGACAATAAAAGACAGTGTGCTTCTGTTTTTCAAATAGCCTGTTTAAGGACAAAAGAGCTATTCACTCCTACATGACTTTCACATAGTTAGAGTGAAGGAGGGGAGGATGGTCCTTGTGTTTTGTGCTTGATTTTAAGTGCTCGACTGAGACTATTTGAAACAACAGTTGCCAGTTTTTCAGACTAATAAAGTCGCTGAGGCATGTGTGCTAATACGTCTCCATGTCTTGTTTCTTTAGAAAGAGGTGAATTGAGGAAGTGGGTCACCCCCCCCTGCAAGATCTGAGGGTGAAAGCGTTTAGAGCGTCAGATTGAGCTCTAACTGTTGCAATCGCCTCCTAACTCGCCCTCCTGCCCCGCCGGGTCCCCTGGGGTCCCTGGTGTTTCCGTCAGCGTGACGTGACGCCTGTTGTTCAAAACTGCAGGGTGGTCGAGCCCCGCCCTTCCCGCCCCCTTGTCTTTGCCGCTTACGTTTCGCTCCAGCCACGCCAGCTTTCTTGCTGTTTATTATATCACCAAGGCCTGGGGCCTTGTCACCTGCTCTTTGCCCTCCCTGGAGGGCAGGGCTGCCTTCACCTGCATCTCAGCATGGCCCGCCCCCTTCCTTCAGTTTGCTGTCTTCCTCAGAAGGTCCTCTCTGACCGCCGTATCCCCAAAAGCCCCTCGGCCTCCTCCTGTCACTCTGCTGGCCTTGCCCTGCTTAATTTTTCTTTGTGGCACTTAGGTCCGTTTAAAATCATGGATTACTTACTTGTTTGTTCTTTCCCTTAAATAGACAGTAAGCTCTGTGAGGGCCAGGACTTTGATTCATTTTATTTCTGTCTGTATCCCCGGCAGCTAGAACGCTGCCTGGCGCATAATCGGCCCTCGGTAAAGAATTTGTTAAATTAAGAAATTGGTGAATGAGTTTTACTTGAAGTATGTTGGTCTCCACCACTCCGCAGACGTCATGCTGAAAAAATGTGGCAAATGGGAAAATGATCGTGAATCATTCAGATATTTTAAGTTGGAACTGAGAACTTTTATAGATGAGTACATTAAAGTGTCATGTTTGCTTATTTGGCCATTCATTTTGTATTGTTCTGTTTTATGAGGATAAATGTGGAACGGTTTAAAAAATAATCTTGCTGTGAGCCCTTTTGTTCAACCCAAGAGGTGAGCAACGTGATTTCAGACTAGCGCGGCGCCTCTGCTTTTGGCTTTTGGAAATGAACACGCACCCTGTATCACTGACAGAGCGCTTCAGCACTCCTTCTGTTGAAGCTCCCAGAATAATGAGAGAGCACAGAGAGGAACGTGGTCTTTTTCATATATTTCTGCAAATCCTGTGCTTCACATACTCTTGGGAGGAGGAGTGACATTGTTTTCTGTACCTACAGCTGTTTAAGGAGTGGGTGGAAACAGCTAGTCATCTCGGCTGTGTCGTGACTCCTGTGATGCAGCGGGGATGCAAATTCGTTCTAAGATAGCCTGTACTTTCCTTTCCAGAATACCCCAGCTGAACGGGGGGGTTGGTTCCTGTCGGTTCCTGTCAGGAGCCACTTTCCTGTTCAGAATCTGGTCGTGGCTGTGTTTGTTACACGCAGGACTCACCGGGGCATCCCCCGTGGTCCCTTGTGTGTCACCAGGGACCACAGCAGACCCCCATGTGCTTCCTCGGCTCACCGCCCAGGAGGTCGCCGCCTGCTGGAAACCGATTTTTCCCCGTCGCTGCCCGGGCGCTCCCAGCAGGGGAACGGGTCTTTGTACTTTTCGCTCCCGGAGAATTCTGTGCTTTCCCACGTATGGGCACACGGTCAGTCTCCACATAGATTTCGAGGATGTGCAGAGACGGTTCTGGGCGGTTCTCCAAGGTCACTGTGAGGCGGCAGCAGGTCACGCTGGGGGGACCGTTGGCGTCCCATCCGGGGGGCCGCGGCCCCTGCCGGGTGCGTGGCTGCAGGACCGCGTGGCTGGCTCTCTGTCCCGTTCCCGCTCCCGCGGTCAGCTGCGGGGTCTGCAGAGCCCGCAGCAAGGGCGTGAGCCTCCTTGGCCTCAGATCCCGTGGGCAGAAGCCCCTCTGTAGTGACAGCCCGTGCTGTGCCCCGCGTGGATCGCCGTCCTTTGTCGGAGTGCGGGCGCCTCGGGAGCTTAGACTTCAGCGCAGATCAGGTGAGCTGTGACGGCTCCCACCTTCAGGCCTGCCGTGCGGGGCTGGTCACTGGTGGTCACTGCGGCCGGGTGGGCGCACCCCCGGCACGGCTGTGGACGCTGCCCTCCGGCATCGGTCCCTTCACAGATGCCGATTCGGGAGGAACCCCCAGGTGGTCCCACCACCTCTCCTTCCTGCAGCCGTCAAGCTTGCTTTTTCTCTTTTCCATCTTGCGACCTCTTGTTTTGTCTTCCTGCCCCTCTGCCCCTCCTGCCCGTCTCCAGCTCCAGTATCTCAGCCTTTGTCCTCAGTCATCACCTTTTCCCAATTTTCCCAATCAGCCAGCCCATCGCACCCGACTCTGTTAAATAGCCCTTGGAGTCCTTTTTTTCTTTTTAGATTTAAAAAACTGTTTTGTACGATTTTTAAAGGTTACTTTCAATTTATAGTAATCACAGAGTATTGGCTCTGTTCCCCGTTGTGTACATACCTCGTTGAGCCCGTCTTACACCCAGTAGTTTGTACCTCCCCTCCCCCTAGATAGCCCTTCCCCACTCCCACTGGTAACCGCTGGTTTGTCCTCTGTGAGTCTGCTTATTTTTTGTTATATTCACTACTTTGTTGTGTTTTCCTTAATGTCTTTTTTAAAGTGAACTACGTTTGACTGGCGGTAGAAAAACCTGTGGAGAATAAAGCACGTGGTAAGAGGCAGCTTTCTTGATTCTTTAATTTTCCTGTGAAATGGAACTTTGTCTTTTTTTTTTTGATTGATTGATTTAATTTATTATTTATGGCTGTGTTGGGTCTTCGTTGCTGTGCGCGGGTTTTCTCTAGTTGCGGCGAGCGGGGGCTACTCTTCGTTGCAGTGTTTGGGCTTCTCACCGCGGTGGCTTCTCTTGTTGCGGAGCACAGGCTCTAGGTGCGCAGGCTGCAGTAGTTGTGGCACATGGGCTCAGTAGTTGTGGCTCGCAGGCTCTAGAGCGCAGGCTCAGTAGTTGTCGTGCATGGGCTTAGTTGCTCCATGGCATGTGGGATCTTCCTGGGCCAGGGCTCGAACCCTTGTCCCCTGCATTGGCAGGCGGACTCTTAACCACTGCGCTATCAGGGAGGTCCCAGATCTTTGTCTTCTTTCACCTTCCTTTCTAGGTGGGGAGCTATGAGATTATTTATGTTTTTCACCAGCAGTCTTGCAAGATGGTCATACTTCCCAGGGAGTTATTTTATAATAGTGTTCAGAATTTGTATTGGCTTTTAGTTTCAGAGTAGAGTAATTGCTGGTTAAATGACTTGCATTAGTGGATCAGACCCAGTTAATGCACGTGTGTGCCTCTCTTAAAATAAAAGTTGAAAAATTGAATTTGTTCCTTGATAATTTGATCTGCAGGAAGTGGGGAACAAAAGATTCCAAACGGGGCTTTTAAAATCAGTTCTAATGAATTGTGTGTGCAGTTGCATCGGTGGAGATGGCGAGGCAATTAGTCTAATTATGTTTAAAATAACAGTTGCATGCCTCAACAGACGTCACACCCGCAGGCCTGCCTATCTTTTTCTACTTTCTCCTTTAGGCATGTGGTGGATTTTTTGGCCATTAAGCATGACCTCGTCAGAGTCTGTGGAGCAGAACAGAGTGACAGGCTGCAGAAGGACAGGGTCACAGACCCCCAGCTCCGCGATAACACCTGCCCAACACACTTAGGTGAGAAGACTGAGACGTGCTGGGGACCATTTTTGTTCTCAAGCTGCTACCGCCCGCCACCAACCAAATCTTACTTTTGGAAGGCTGAGCTCTTTCTGAAATATTTTTCTCATGCTCCACTTTGGAGTAAACTATAGCTGAGTCCTGTTCTGCACACAATGAAATGATTTCAGTTTCAGAGTAGAACTTGAGTAAGTAGCACCTTGCCTGACAACTTACCCTTAGCATGAAAGAGAGCTGCAGGCCAGGGGGAGGGGCCAGGGGAGGGGCCACCTGGCTTGTGAAGTCCTCTAATACCCGCCAGGTCTTCAACTAGTGCAGCTACAACGGATGTGACACCCCTGACAAAACTGTTTTTCTTTTCGACATAAGCAGTTGGTGTTTGCACAGGAGAATGAACCAGAGACGTTTTCCCTCCCTTTTCATTAAAAGCTAACAGGAGCGCTTTTCTCTTCCGTAGATTCAGTTTTATGGGAAGAAGTATTGAAGGTGGTCTTCTGTAAATCCTCGCCTATTGCCCTTCCTTTGGTTTCTGGTAGCTTTAAAAATGATTTGTAAATTACACGTTCGTTTTACAGGATGTCCTGCCGTTACAAGACTACAGTCTTTATTACCGACCTACCACAGCGATTTTGCTTTTCCTTTCAGCTGCATTGGCTGTATTTCTGACCTGTGTTATTTGTTGCAGAAACTGGGGCTTGACTCTCATTGCTCTAGTTATGACTGGATTGTGCGGTTTTCTCCATGTAGGTTTCCTCCTGCAAGAATGGGATCTTGAGGGTAGATGGCTGATGGTGTTAGGCCAGTTGGACCTTTGTTTTCTGACTGTTCTTGCTAATCCTGGTGTAAGAAGACAAGCTTACTTCATCTGTGGCTGTCAGAATGCAGTGGATGTAGGTGAGCGATAGACTAATTTCGATGGAGACATTAACGCGGACATTTGACTATGTAGATCATGGGGCAGTGAGGCTTGTGCGCGAGCATTAGGGCCTCTCTGTTCATGGTTCATCCACAGACACAGGCCTTAATTCTGAGTGGATCCATTCAGAGGTGACAGTTACATTCTCCTTCCTTCTTGGAGGTTACTCTGTCAAAGTGTTGTTGTTTGAGAAGTTTATTCTTCCTTTAATCTTTGAAACAAAACCGCTCTTCTTAATATGGTAAGCATAAGCACATTCCTTTAAAATCTAGGCCAGTCTAGGAATTTGGTTTGTAGTAAAGCAAAAGATAAATGTATTCTTTTAAACGGATGTTCGATGCCTAGTCACACTATCATTTTGCTGGATTATCTGCTCACAGAATACGGGTTGTTTACTGTAGCGTATTCACCTCTGTGTGTTGTATCATCTCTGTATATGTGTATACACGTATACGTAGTCATCTCTGTGTATGTGTATCCCGCATTTTGCATAACCTTTAATAAACACTGGTTAACTCACATTTTTGCTTTGTTATAATATCAGTACCTTTTTCATGCACAGCCTTATTTACTATCCTTTTTGTTTCCTATTAATAAACTGTTAAATAATAGTACAATTTAAAGACATTAAAGGAGTTAGCAGGTTATAAAAACGGAACTGAAAACCACGGGTTAAGTTTAGAAAAGCTTATCACTGGGGTTGCCATTGTGTCTTGGTTAAATATGTGCAACTCAAAAAAAATCATTATTTTGTCCTCCGTATTATTTTATTAGACAGCCTTCCCATATTCTATCTTAAATATTGTCTTAAATATTCCCATATGCACTTTGGTGTTGTTTGTCTTTCCCCTTCAAGTCATTCTGGTTATAGTTAGATGAATTTAAATTATTAACTTGTGGTCTGAGAGAATTTAGATTGATTGACGTTCTGGCATTGGGAGTATGGTGAATTCTTGAATTCACAAAAAAGAAGACGTATTGTGAAACTGCAGAATTGGGTAGAAAGAGATCGGCTGTGTAATGGCTTTAAAAAAAAAAAACTGGGAAGAGCTTTTACAAAAGCAGCAGGAAGTTCTTACTGAATCAGCACTAGGCCATTGTGTGGAGGGGTTTGCAGGTTTCTAATTAAGCCACTGAATACACAGTCCTCAATTCACATGGAAAACTTTGAAAATGGTGGTGAGGCTCCTGTCCAGTTTGTGTGTTTGTGTAGAGCAGCTGCATGTAATGACTTGATAGTGAAAATTAGAGGAAAAAAAAAGGTAACATATGTGGAAACAGCAAGAAAATTTGAAATAGAGTGTCTTAAAACAAAATAGTAGGACAAGCACCAAAAAGTCACTCCGTGTAATTTCGAGATCAGACAAAGGGATGGCCAGAGCATGGTGGGAGCGTGTAGAAACCTGTTGCTAAATCACAGACGAGCAGGAGTGCGGTTCAGAACCTCCTTTACTACTCTGTTGCCCTGGAGACAGACTTCACGTGTCAACTCCGGTAAACGCCAGGGTAGCTCTCCTTGTCTGCAGTTATTTGAGTGAAAATCTGAATTTGTGATTTGAAAATATGAGTTGACCGTATTCGGTGCAACAAATTACATTTGTGGCTGGGTGGAGATTTCCAGTAGGTTCTCAGTCATATTGTGGAAAATAATGACATCTAGGATCAGAAATAAAATCTGATTCTAAAGAGTTCCAATAGGAGAGTATGGTACATGAAAGCAAGACTTCCTGAAAACCCAGGGCAGAGGCTGCGGAGGCTGATATAAATGTCAGGCATCCTCTCTCACTTTGTAGCGGAATGAGGTAACTGGAGAATGGAGATAACAAAATTAATAGTCAGGGGAGTGCTGAAAATATTGTTTAAAGGTGAAAATGAGAGACTTAGCCTGGAACGATCAAGATCGCATGCAGTTGTCATTTTAAAATGATTCCTTAGAGGAGGTGAGCTTTCCTGCATGCCTCACTCTGTCTGTTGTGCCTTGCCTCCTGGAGGTGTGCTGTAGTTGCAGTGAAAATGACATTTCACAGATTTTCCTTGAAAAACACTCATCCAAGTGTTTAAGAAGTGTCAAATGAAAAAAAAAAAAAGCACGGAGTTGACGCCTGGACAGACAGCTCTAATGGAAATGAATTGTCTTCCCTGCGGTGCTATTTTTCGAGACCACCTGCATCAGAAACACCAGGGTGCTTATTAAAAATGCAGATTCCTAGTCCCCCCTCCTCCCCCAAGACCCACTGGTTTCGGTTTCCTGGGGCCGGCCCTCGGGAATCTGTATTTTGAGCAAGTTCTTGGGCTAATGGTTGAGGAAAACACTTCCAAGATGTAAACGCAGATCTTAGCTATTAAGACACAGGGATTGAATGTTTTCAAATCTCTCTTAACTTTGGAAAATTTTGGAAGTGGTATTGCATCCTAAAAACATTGCTTGATAGAAATGGTTATGCAGATGCTAGAACTTGGGTCACTGCACGGGCGAGGTGTCTGTGTGGGGAGAAAAGTTTTCATAGAAAGCAGTTGTATGTTTGGGACTAAATCACAGATCAGATTAATGATCGAAATGGCTTCTGCAGAGTACCCTTTAGGGAGAGTGGCAGAGTCACTTATTTAATTTTTACTCCTCTGTTTAAAAAAAAAGTCTTCTACTTCAACTAGAAAAAAATATATATATATACATATATATATATATGTGTGTGTATATATATATATATATTTTTTTTTTTTTTTGCCCACACCGCATGGCTTGTGGGATCTTAGTTCCCTGGCTAGGGATCGAGCCTGTGCCCCTTGCAGTGGAAGTGCAGAGTCTTAACCACTAGACTGCCAGGGAAGTCCTTCAACTAGAAAAATATTTGATTAAGAATCACATCCCTCCTTTCCCACCAAAGGAGCCTATTTATAATATTTGGGGCCTATAAGTATTATTGTTTATATGTAAAATTTTCAGATTTCATTGGAAATATTGAAGTGAAATGTCATATTTTTTTTAAACATTTTTTGATGCTACGCCTTCTGCTGTTTTAATTACCCGGTCGCGAATTTAGGGAGCGGCCATAAGGGCAGAGAACCGGCTTGGCTTTGCAGGGCGCCGAGGGCCTGTGGAGGGAAGCTGGCCTCACGTCCCCGGTCCAGGTGCCCGAATGACACTCCAGTGGGGTCTTGGCCCCAGCTTTTAGAAGGGTAGCCATGTTCTCCTTTTGGTTTGGATGCATTTCTGGAGCCGCTGATCTTGGATCCCACCCTGGGGCCTGCTGGCTTTCTCTGTGTCTGTGTGTGGAGCTCCGGTGCCCATGTGGGCGGCAGGCCTGCACCAAAGCACATCTCCTTGCTCAGGTGTGTTCGGACCCTTCCTCACCTCTGAGGCTCTTACTGCAGGGGATGGTAATTTAAAGCACAAACAGCACCCCTACAAGATAAGGCCAAACGATCCTACGTACGCTGCTCCTACCACTCCTATGTATGCTGCCTGTGCCTAAGGGTGTGTTTGTTGAAGGAAATCTATTCAAGCCCCTTCTAAGTGTATCCAGACTGCATTTCCTATATTAATTGGAAGGTTTAAACTTAGGTCCGTTTCACATAGACTTGAGCCGTTGGCATAGCTTTACATTTTTTAGCCCCTAGTAAACGTTTCAGAAAGGCTTCACTCCCTTCTGAGGCCTCCCTGCAGTGAGAAGGTTGCTTGGGCAATGTTCAGTTAGGCCTGGACTGTTGTACCGAGCGGGCGCTGTGCGCCAGCAGCGTAGGCAGGAAAGGAATAACGCAGGTTGGCATCCCAAGTTGGAGACAGTTTCTGAAACTATTTCCTTAAATAATTGAGTGAAACTGAGTTCATTGTAAAGCATGTTGAGAAGTATTAATTGACTTTCAGAAAGTTGACCATCTGAAGATTCTGGGAGTAGGTGTCCCAGTGTCCACTTGGAGGATCTGTGCTCTGTGATGCTGACTGTCAGACTTCATTTTTATTTTTTTAAATTTTTATTGAAAAAAAAATTTTTTTTTGATGTGGACCATTTTTAAAATCTTTATTGAATTTGTTACAGTATTGCTTCTGTTTTATGTTTTGGTTTTTTGGCCGCAAGGTGTGTGGGATCTTAGCTCCCCGACCAGGGATGGAACCCACACCCCGTGCATTGGAAGGTGAAGTCTTAACCACTGGACCACCAGGGAAGTCCCTTCATTATTATTATTTTTTTAAATTAATTAATTAATTTATGGCTGTGTTGGGTCTTAATTTCTGTGCAAGGGCTTTCTCTAGTGTGGCAAGCGGGGGCCACTCTTCATCGCGGTGTGCGGGCCTCTCACTGTCGCGGCCTCTCTTGTTGCGGAGCACAGGCTCCAGACGCGCAGGCTCAGTAGCTGTGGCTCACGGGCCTAGTTGCATGGCATGTGGGATCTTCCCAGACCAGGGCACGAACCCGTGTCCCCTGCATCGGCAAGCGGACTCTCAACCACTGCGCCACCAGGGAAGCCCCCCTTCGTTGTTTTTAAAGAAAAGTTTCTCACTGATGGGTCTCGTGTTATATTATGATTTGCAGTTAATTAATTGCAGTTCTCCCGAGTATTTTAAAAGATTATACTTATTGAGGAAGAAATATTTGGTAACAAGGCAGACGTTGCTAACGCTGGAACGGTTGAAAGTTTTAAACCTTAGACGATGCCGTTTCATTTCTTCAAGAAGCCTGTGAACAGCTGTTGGGTGCAAATGCACGTTAGCCTGTTGCCTGGCTCCAGGGCTGCTCCTGGCACTTCTTTGTTTTGTGTTCTGAACAACGTGTATGGCTCGGAGCTCACCCTGCTAACCTCCTCTTTGTTCCCCTACACCCTGCCACTTGGGCATCAGCTTCTGTCTGCACGTCGGTTGCACACCTGTCCTGCAGGATACCCCTCATGGTCCCCTCATGGTTTAACAGAGATGTGTGACCTCGACAAAAACATCCCTTTGTACAAAGCAGGTCGATTGGTTAACATTCCTTATTTGTGGAGTCGTGGCCGAAAGAGTGACCCACATATGGTTTGAAAAGGCAAAAATTCCGCTTGAGGAGGGAAGTAAGTAGGAAAAAGATTATCAAAGCATTACTGAGGGCTTCCCTGGTGGCACAGTGGTTGAGAGTCCGCCTGCCGATGCAGGGGACGCGGGTTCGTGCCCCGGTCTGGGAAGATCCCACATGCCGCGGAGCGGCTGGGCCCGTGAGCCATGGCCGCTGAGCCTGCGCGTCCGGAGCCTGTGCTCCGCAGCGGGAGAGGCCACAACAGTGAGAGGCCCGCGGACCCCAAAAAAAAAAAAAAAAAAAAAAAGCATTACTGAGGTGAGCCAGGTGTCTCTGGTATGGTCTTGTGTTTAGGAACTGGCCAAAGTCAGGCTTGGTCTGTAGATGTATGTGGTCAGAACAGACTTTTTGTTTTAATGGACTAGCCACCAAAATTTTAAATTCTGGGTGTCCATGAAAATGTATTTTTTTTCTGGAGAGAGGGCCCCTGCACTTCCCCCGGCCTCTCCCAGGGCTCCACAGCCAGACCATGCACGGGTCTTGCTGTCCCCTGGGTAAGGCTGCGGGCTGCCCGCCCTTTGCGGCCTCAGCACTGATTCCTCACAGGGCGAAACCTGCATCTGACCTTTGTCCTCACTACCTTCTTCCTGTGGCCGGCTGCACGGTGCTCCCCTTGATTTGTCCAGCACCCTCTAACTCGCCACCAGCGAGCTCCCCAGATTTCATGGCTCTGCCCATGACTCAGCTGGTGGACCTCCCACCAGCCATGTTCAGGGCCTTTCATCCAGATCTGAACTTAAACAATATGTGCGGGGTGGGGGGTGGTGGTGGGGAATACAGTGGGAGATGGAGACTGACATATACACACCACTATGTATAAAATAGATGACTAATGAGGCCCTACTGTACAGCACAGGGGACTCTACTCAGTACTCTGTAATGGCCTATGTGGGAAAAGAATCTAAAAAAGGGCGGATACATGTATGTGTATAACTGGTTCACTTTGCTGTACACCTGAAACTAACTCAAGGTCGTAAATCAACTATACTCCAAGAAAATTTTTTAAAAAATATGTAAAGCTCCACATACACATTTTATCACACCAGTCCCCTGACTAGGTTATTTTTCAGTAGCGTAAGATACTTTTCAGTATGTAAATGTGGTTCTTCTCTCTATGTTTAAGAAAGTCTCCCTCTGTTTTCTTCCCCGAAATTAGTAGAGACTTCAGAACCTTGCGTTTGTAACATGCTGGTGGTTGCTGTGGGCGACCTCCTGTGGGCAAGCACAATGGTTTCCGCTCTTGAAAGCAGTTGTACTCTTCCCCCAGGTAAATAAAGAGCACCTGGTGAGAATGGCCTTTGGAGGATTATGCGCCTCGAAAGGTTCCCTGATGGTAAACGCGTCCTCTCCCTGCCTGTCCCCTTTCCTGTGTGTCTAGGAACCTCCCCAGCTGGTTCCCCATCACATCACTCCTCCTCTGTCTGCCGGTTCTGTCCCGCCTCCTTGACCTCAGGAGACATTAATTACTGTGCGTGTCACACAGCCAGCTGGCACCACACTCTGGGCTCCTGTTGAATCTCTAGTTGGCCGGCAGATTGTCTGCTCACTGAGAAGGGGATGTGTGTGTATTTCTGTTTGTTTATGTGTGTGTTATTGGCAGAGGGTGAGGCAGGAGCCACAGTCGGGCTGGTTAAATGCAGTCATCTCTCTTCCACTTTCTTTCTTTTTCCATCACTTTGTACTGGAGGACATCATGGGTGTTATTATTCAGTTTTTTTTATTAGTTGTTTATTTATTTACTTTTTTTTTTAAAAAAACTGAAGTATAGCTGATGTACAACGTTATGTAGGTTACAGGTAGGTGTACAATGTAGTTATTCACAATTTTTAAAGGTCATACTCCACTTACAGTTTTAAAAATATTGAATATATTCCCACGTTGTACAATATATCCTTGTAGCTTCTCTTTTTTTTGCGGTACGCGGGCCTCTCACTGTTGTGGCCTCTCCCGTTGCGGAGCACAGGCTCTGGACGCGCAGGCTCAGCGGCCATGGCTCACGGGCCCAGCCGCTCCGCGGCACGTGGGATCTTCCCGGACCGGGGCACGAACCCGCGTCCCCTGCATCGGCAGGTGGACTCTCAACCACTGCGCCACCAGGGAAGCCCCTTGTAGTTTATTTTATACATAATAGTTTGTACCTCTTAATTCCCTACTCCCGCACTGCCCCTCCCCCTTCCCTCTCCCCAGTGGTAACCACGAGTTTGTTCTCAGTATCTCTGAGTCTGCTGCTTTTTGCTTTATTCACTAGTTGTATTTTTTAGATTCCACATATAAGTGAAACCATACAGTATTTGTCTTTCTCCGTCTGACTTATTTCACTTAGCATAATGCCCTCCAGGCCCACCCATGTTGCTGCAAGTGGCATTATCTCCGCCTTTTTTATGGCTGAGTAATATTCCCTTGTGTATATATGTACCACATCTTTACCCATTCCTCTGTTGATGGACATTTAGGTTGCTTCCACATCTTGGCATCTGTAGATGGTGCTGCTGTGAACATGGGCATGCATGTATCTTTTCTAATTAGTGTTTTCATTTTTTTCTGATCTGTGCCCAGGAGTGGAATTGCTGGGTCGTGTGGCAGTTCTATTTTTGGTTTTTTGAGAAAACTCCGTACGGTCAGTGAGTTATTTGTTAGCGTATGAGTCTGCGTACTTATCGTTTCCTTCTTAGAATAGTCGGGAGCAGTACGTATATCTGTCCATCCCTTCCTTGTGGCGTGAAGCCCCTCGACCCTGGCGGCAAGGTGGCCGGAGTGCGGGAGGGGTTAGGGTGGACAGCGGGTGCCGACCGCACCGGGCGGGTTCCGGGTCTTCATGCGTGTGAGCCTGCGTGATTCTCACTGCAGCACTGGGGGGTGGTTGCTGTTACCATCTCGGTTTCAGGGATAAGGAAATAGACACGGAGAGTTGAGTGGCCAGGTAAAGGTCCCTCAGCTGATGAGTGTGTGTGTCACTGAGGGCGGGTTAAGCTGTGGCTGGTGACAGACGGCCCTGCAGTCTGAGGGGCCCCCATGACCCACACTCGGTGCTCACTCGTGCCGTGTGCCCAGCGTGCGGTCCTCTGAGCCCCAGTGCCAATGGAAGCTCCATCTCAGCTCTGCTTCCAGGAGGGGACTGGCCGGCGGGCTCTGGCTTCCAAAGCATCTCCCACCCGCCCCCCGGAAGTGACACATTTCCCTCCTGCTCACATTCCGTTGTGCCAACCCTTGCTGGGCCCTGACCCAGTTTGAAGGTGGTGGGAGGTGCATCCTGCAGGGAGCAGCGGGCTCTGTGAGCAGCCTTGGGACGAGCCTGATGGGGGACCCAGGCTCTGCCGCAGCGCAGTGGCCACAGCCGTGGGGAGTGCATGGCAGGTGGCCTAAAGCGCGTGGTGTCCACGGTGTTTTGTTGCTTATGGTGCAGAGGACCTGTCTTTGAAAGAGGTTAAGTAAAATCCCCCTACAGTATGCTCATTATCATATGATTTGTAGTTTTGAATATGGCGTGCTTTTATACAAGAGGCAGAGGAGCAGTACAGGCAGGAGGGTGGATTCTGGACTGAAATTCCAGCTCTGTTGTGGATTTCCTGTGTGACCTTGGGTGAGTTACTTAACCACTCTGTGCTTCGATTGCCTCCTGTTAAAATGGGAATAGCAGTAGCACCTGTCAAATAGAGTTACTGTATCATTTAAAACAGAGTCGGGGGTTTCCCTGGTGGTGCAGTGGTTGAGAGTCCGCCTGCCAATGCAGGGGACACGGGTTTGTGCCCCAGTCCGGGAAGATCCCACATGCCGCGCAGCGGCTGGGCCTGTGAGCCATGGCCGCTGAGCCTGCGCGTCCGGAGCCTGTGCTCCGCAACGGGAGAGGCCACAACAGTGAGAGGCCCGCGTAGCGCAAAACAAACAAACAAACAAAAAACAGAATGGGTATTGCTATTAGAATAGCAAGTATGGAATTCATAGTAAATATTGAGTAAATGATAGCTACTACCTTTTACTGTGAATTTCGTCGTGCCACAGAGTAAATGACATCTCTAGAAACTTAACTCTAAGCAAAACAGACAGATGGCCAGGTTGGTCTGTCAGGGTATCGCTCTGTTGTCACGGAAGCCAGGTTGTCCTGATGCTTGGTGCCAACAGTGTTCATAAATTTCCATTTGTGTTCATCAAGAATCAGGAAAGTGTTGTTCTGAGTCGTGTTTCCCACGGTAGGGTTACAGGTGGTATCCTGTTTCAAGAATATCAACATTAAAGAACTTGTTGATTTTGTTATTAAATACATTTATACCCAGCAAATCAGTGAATGAAAATGCAGATGTATAAACCTAAGTGAGAAGTCTGGTGTGTAAGCTCTGGAGCAGAGGTCATCAGTGGAGTGGTCTCGACCCCCAGCGACGTCCGGCAGTGTCTGGACCTATGTTGACCTGGATGGGGGACGTGGGGCTGGCATCTAGTGGGTAGAGGCCAGAAATGCTGCTAAACATCCTACAATGCACAGGACAGACCCCGCCCTAGAGGGTTATTCAGTCTAAAATGCCAGCCATGCCAAGGATGAGAAACCTGACCGAGAGGCAGAAGTCTGTACACGTGGATGGCTTTCATAGGAAGAGCCCTCCGGGTCAGGTGGGATCCCGTGCAATCAAGGCCATCGTAACCCCCTACTGGAGATAGTAGGAGTCCAGACGCGTTGTCTCCAGACGCGTTGGGTGCTTGTCCTATAGCAAGGCTGGTCAGTGAGAGGTCTGCTGTCAGAAGTGCGCTGATTGATCCTCCATGAAGGCAGTGATCAGGATGTCTCTGTTTAGATGCAGTAAAGTTTCTCCACCCAAACCCACGCTCCCTGACTGCTGTGGCCCCGTATAGGAAGAGTTGTGTGTAGTTTGCGCCCTGTGAGAGCTTGAAGCTTGTGTTGCTTGGCCTGGGATCATTCTCCATCGGGGCTTCTCAACTGCGAACGATTGGCATTTTGGTTCCTTTTGGGTGGGTCTGTTCTGTGCATCGTAGGATACTTACTTAGCAGCATCCCTGAAACCTACCCACCAGACGCCAGCAGCAGCCCCCTCCCCAAGCCCCTCCACCTGACCAGGAGGGACCTAAAACATTGGAAGCGTGCCTCATGGAGGCCCAGTTCCGGAGTGCTTTGGGTGAGGACGCTGCTTTCCCAGGGGTGCTTAGGTGGGCTAAATGGACAGGTTTTGCAGAGTGAGGTAAGAATGGAAAAACAACAGCAGCAGCAAGCAGGAGTACTTTTCAGTTTGGGGGTCACTTAGGATCAGGATGGCAGGTGAGGGATATCTCAGAGCATGGGATGGGTAAGCAGGTGGTACTTAACAGGGATGGAAGACTTGAAGTCCTGCGTTAATTATTATTATTATTTGCTGTACGCGGGCCTCTCACTGTTGTGGCCTCTCCCGTTGCGGAGCACAGGCTCAGCAGCCACGGCCCACGAGCCCAGCCGCTCCGCGGCACGTGGGATCCTCCCGGATCAGGTCACGAACCCGCGTCCCTGCATTGGCAGGCGGACTCCCAACCACTGCGCCACCAGGGAAGCCCCTGCGTTAATTATTTGATGGGCATGAATCTTATTTGGGGGTTTGAGCACATCACCCGAGAAGGGTAAAAATCTCTAGTAGCAGCCGGCTTTCAGGGCTCAAGCACAGTTTTCCCCGATTTACCACATCAGCTTCATTTGGTGTAGCTGTGATGTGTGTACCCTGCTGTTTCAATCAGAAGCATCTGATCCCAGGTCGGTTCATTTGCCCTGGTCACGCCAGGGACGTGATGTGACCAAAGGTGGCCTTTGATCTGACCTTCGAGGGGTGCAGAGGAGGGGCCGGTGGCAGGAGGAGACCTGGATTCAGGGCCGTCTCCGCCGTTGTTCCAGCGTTTTCGTGTGACCTGGGGCGAGGCTCAGTGTCCCACATTGAAGGGCGTGAGGATGCCCAGTCGGGCTACTGCTGTTGGAGCCTGTGAAAACCATGAAGCTCCATGACTTGGTCTGTCATTTTTCTTACTTCCTTTATTTTACTGTCCACGTTGCTACAGTGATCTTTTCCAAACGCGAACATGAGCACTAAGGCCTCTGCTTAAAACTCTCAGGCCCTCTACTGGGGTAGAGCACAGAGCCTCACCCTGTTGGCCCTGTCCACAGGCTGCAGGGTTCCCGTCCACTTAGCCTGTCCCCTCGCTGGCCCTCACTCGTGCCCTCCCCAGCCAGCCAGCGCTTAGAACAGATGCTCAGCAGCCTCCATCACCTTGTCCACCTGACTAGCTCCCCGGCCTCGGACCCCTCCCCTTCGCATGGTGGCCAGGCCTGCCTTTTTGCCAATAGTCTGTCCTATGTTTTGGATATATTTCCATGCTAGAATGTTTTAAACTGTTGCAAAGAATTTTTTTTCCATTTTTTTCTCCTTCTAGACCAATAGGCTTTTAAAGACAGGACCTGATACTTATATAGCTTTATATTTCTTGTGTCAAACAGTGTCCGACAGGTATTGGGTGTTTGGTGAACATAGCTGAAGGAATCAATAATTGAAGAGAGATGGTCCAGGAAGAAGTAGAAAAAGGCATCAGTCGTTCAGGACTCTGGAGGGAACAGAAGTGGGAGTCGGTGCTTATGGGTCATCAGAGAAGTGTCCTCTCACGGCTTTGGGGAAAAGCTGATCTTCGCAATTTAGGATCTTGAGGCGGGGAGAGATGTATTTGCCTTTGTGTTTGCGAATAACAGACAAATTTGGGGCAGCAAGCATGATCAGCCAGAGTGTCGTGAAATCAGCAGTAATGTCATAACAGGACACATTTGCTGAATGCCCATGTGCTGGTGCTGTTCTCAGCATCTGCATCTTTTAACCCAGGGCCCTTGCCTCTCCCGTTTGTTCATGAAGAAACGTGGATGCTGGAAGGTGAGCAGCCCAGGGCACACAGCTTGTGTGCAGAGCTGGGATCCTGCCCGGGTCACGACCTTGTGGTCTTTATGCTGTATCTTAGCATCTCTCAGAGCAGGTCGCTCATTGACCAAAGACAGTGTTTTGTTTGTTTGTTTGTTTTTAAAGACAGTGTTTTTTAACCTGTTGAGCCTAGTGTATTGTTTCTACTTAATGACTATAAACTTAAAGAAATAGATCTCATTTATAGAATGTTTTAGAAAGGGAGAGTCACTAATATTTGAACAGCTAATAGTGTAAGATTAAAGGTGAGATTTTTAGTTTAGATTGAAATATTTCTAGACTTGTTGAAAAACGGTGAGAACCACTTAAAAGCAATTCCCCATCCCTTCAAAATTAACCTCAGCTTATTTGAATTGAATATTCTTTTTTTTTTTTTTCGGTACGCGGGCCTCTCTCTGTCATGGCCTCTCCCGTTGCGGAGCACAGGCTCCGGACGTGCAGGCTCAGTGGCCATGGCTCACGGGCCCAGCCGCTCCGCGGCATGTGGGATCTTCCCGGACCGGGGCACAAACCCGCGTCCCCTGCATCGGCAGGCGGACTCTCAACCACTGCGCCACCAGGGAAGCCCAAATGTTCTTTTTGATTAACTCCATGGATGAAGAAAAAAACCTTTGGAATGCCTTTTACGAATCTGTTGCTTATATATAGTGGATGAAACATTCATGGCTGTATTTGAGGACCAGCATTTTGAGTAAGATACATTTTGACTATTTATAGACATGGTATGGTTTGTTTAGACAGGGATCATTTAAAGTCATATTGAGTTAAACATTGTTTCTTTTAAATGACCCATGCATATAAATACCATTAGAGGCTACAGTACATTTTCACAGTTGTGTTGTTTCAAGTAAATCTTTAAAAAAATTTTTTTTACTTTTGGCTGTGTTGGGTCTTCGTTGTTGTATGCGGGCTTTCTCTAGTTGCGGTGAGTGGGGGCTACTCTTTGTTGCAGTTTGCGGGCTTCTCACTGCGGTGGCTTCTCTTGTTGCAGAGCACGGGCTCCTGGCACGCAGGCTTCAGTAGTTGTGATGCATGGGATTAGTTGCTCTGCGGATCTTCCCGGACCAGGGCTCGAACACGTGTCCCCTGCATTGGCAGGCGGATTCCTAACCACTGTGCCACCAGGGAAGCCCTCAAGTAAATCTTAATCCTAGCTGCAGTATGTCATTGATTGTACATTTGATATTTGCAAATAGATCCCATAAACTCTCTTGGGCTAAGCTGGGGCTGGTTTTGTTCCCACTTGTGATGAGGCTGCTCTGAGTGCTCAGTGAGTGATGCCCTGTGCAGATGTTCTCATTCTCCGGAGGTTCACAGGGGCGTTGGGAAAACTTTCTGAGAACAGTGAGGTTGAACACTTAGAGCTTTCAGTGCTTTGGGACTTGTAAATTTTAAACAGTTAATACGCATTGGTGACCCTCTAAAAGAGGATAATGTATACATCCTTTCCCAAACACATGTGACCACCGAAGAGGTTTTTTTTTTTGTTTTTTTGGGGTTTTGTTGTTTTTTGAGATATACCAATTTATATTCCCAAGTGTTCCAAGGAACACAGTCAATTTGGGGAACAAAAAGGTCATGTATTTTAGAATAAATTATTATTAAAATTGCTGTTTAGAAGGTTCAGAAACTGTTCCTCTGATCATTATTTAAAGAAAGTGGCCAACAGAAGTATTTGAGAATTGAATTGAGTTTGACGAAAGTATTCTTAATTAAATTCACATATTTATTCTATGCAAGTCTCTTCACTTAATAAAAAAAAGGAGAATTGTAAAGATGAGTCCATGTTCCCACAACTGAGGTTGGAATTAAAATGTCATGTTTTATTTTTATTGGAAAGCAGTGACAGTTGAGACAGAGTTCAGATATCTTTGGTTAACTGAATAGAGACCTTGAGAGTTTCTGGAAAAACTCACTCTTTTGAGATACAGTAAAATTAACTTAATAGAAGTGTAGCCATAGGTCAACCTGACTGTAGCAGAATGAATTATACTTCCAGGATCCTTTGGATCTTTTTTGGAATAAGCCCTTTGAAATGGGCTTATAGGAGGTATCAAACTCTCCGTGAACCTAAAACAGCTCCTTGGTGGGGCTTTGTTGCTTTTATTATTTTTTACTTAAAGATAGTTTCTGGTTTGTACTCTAGGAGCCATCTGAAATTTCTTTCAAGAACAGATTTCTTTAAAAAAATAAAATTTTAACACTACCAAGTTATTCAGCAGAGTCGGTCAAGAACTCATAATTGGAGCAGGAAAATCCAGAGAGAGAGAGAGAGAGAGAGAGAGAGAGAGAGAGAGAGAGAGAGAATGTGTGTGTGTGTAGCATATGTCTGTGTGTCTCTATGAAAAAAAAATAAAATGGTATGTGTACTAGTAGATTATTACAAATTGTGGGGGGCCAGAGCGATGGCCCCCCTCCCCCCAATCCTGGGACCGGGGAACGTGCTGTCACATGGCAAAGGGAAAGTAGGGCACAGATGGGATTAAGGTTGCTGCTCAGCTGACCTTGAGGTGAGGAGATGACCTGGGAGTGCCCAGATGGGTCCGGTGGGGTCCAAGGGCCTTTCAAAGGAGGAGAGAAGCAGAGAAGGGCAGAGTGATGCCGCGTGAGAAGGGCTCAGCTTTTGCTGCAACTTTGAGGTGGAGGAAAGACCCATCAACCAAGGAACGTGGGTGACCTCCGTACGGGGGCAAAAGCCAGAGGATGGTTCTTCCCTGGAGCCTTCAGAGAGGAGTGCGGTCCTGTCCACACTTGATTTTAACCCATGAGACCCAGTTTGGACTTCTGACCTTGGAACTGTTAAGACGATCAATTTGGATGGTTTTAACCCATGAAGTTTGTATTAATTTGTTACAGTAGCCCCAGGAAACTAATACGCATGTGAACTGTGATCTGTTTAGGTTGACTCCCTGTATTTGAAGATCACCTGGTTTTACAGCCAGTGTTTTCTGGTGCAGATTTTTTAGTTCTTATAGAAGATGTGCATTTAGAATATGTATTCAGTGGTGATCTGCTTACTGCTCCTGGGAACAATTAAAAAGTGATGCAGTGTAACGACTTGTTGAAGAAAAATAAGAATTGAAAATGTATCCTGTTATTTCCATAGGCAATAAAATCCTTAATAAAGTTCAGATCAGGTGTTTGGGATTCAGAGTCACTTCATGACTCCAGGATTTATAGAATTCCCTTCATTCCCTCTTGTGAAATACCTTTTTAAAAGTTTTCCTTATGAGTGGCCTGAACTGAAGCATTTGGGGATGCGGGAGATTCTGCTCCAGAATCCTGGATGGTATGTTTCCCTGCGGGAAATTCCATTGTAGCCACCCTTGCCCTTTTTTTTTTTTTTTTTTGCGGTATGCCGGCCTCTCTCTGTTGTGGCCTCTCCCGTTGCGGAGCACAGGCTCTGGACGCGCAGGCTCAGCGGCCATGGCTCACGGGCCCAGTCGCTCCGCGGCATGTGGGATCTTCCCGGACCGGGGCATGAACCTGTGTCCCCTGCATCGGCAGACAGACTCTCAACCACTGCGCCACCAGGGAAGCCCCACCCTTGCCCTTTGACATTCCTCTGAAAGTGGCCGGGTTTATCTTGATGGCACTGCTCTGCTGCCTGGGCATCCGAGGTCTCTGCTCTCAAGGTGTTTCCACCGGTGGAGAGTAATTACCATCACTGTGTGGTACAGCGAGATTAGTAATGCAGAGATGCCGAGGGACCCCCAAGGACCCCAGCTATCCCCCGGCAAATGTTGTTTCAGAGTATAAAGTGCTCATTCAGATTTTAAAAGAAACACTGTGTTGCTGGGGGCTCCATTACAAGTTGTAAAGCATAAATTCCAACATGACACACCTGTTAAGAAACCCACTTACTTTTGTCCCCATTGGTGGTCTCTGTGAATCATTTTACCGTGTACCTAGCAGCGAAAGATGGAATATTTGGTGACAGATACATTTTACTCAAGAGGAACATTTTAAAATTATGTGAAATAGGGAATAGTTCTTTGCTTCTCATGTGCCATTTCAAATCTATTTAGTGTTTAATAAATTGAGTTTTTTGAAAATAGATTATTGATTGATGTTACAGTCTAGTGAGTTTTTAACTTCCTTTTCTTGTTAACATTTTGTAATTGGAATTAATTGAACTACCACTTCTTTTTTTATGTGTTTGTAAAACCAGCTTGGTATTTGAGGTGTGTACAACTTAGATTTAGAATTAAGGGTAACTAATGCTATTTTAACTCATTCAGTTTGTTACCCAGTCACAGGTATTATAAGGCTTTACGTTCATGACAGTTTTGATGCACTGAATAAATATAGTTACGAAGATACACTTTCATTATCTACAGTAGTTTCCTATTAAGTTGATGGTGTGTCATGGCCAAATATTTAGAAAGATTCTGACCTAAAGCTTTTTGTTGTTGCCTTGTGCTGTTTCTGTACCTCCCTTTGGGGAGGGAAGGATGGTTAAATGAAGTTAGCATGAGCTATGATTTATTATCTCATTAAGTACTTAATTCATCTAGGTATTCTGTTCGAAATTTTCTTCCTTGTAGCATGTTACGTGTTTTGCTTTTCACTGCTATGGAATGGGGGTGTTTTGGTGACCAGGAAAAACCTTGATATAGAGATACGACAACTATGGTGGAAAGCAGAACCCTTTTGATTTATGAATTTGAAGCTGAATTGTAATGTCAAGTGATCGTGAAAAACAAACCCAGTAGTAATTTCAGAAACAGAATATACTCTTTTATGTGCAGCGTGCTTTGCCTTATCTGGAAGCTGCTTTTTCATTCACTTAACACAGGTGTTTAACCCCCCACCTCTTTCCTTTGCATTAAACGCGCAAAACGAAACAAGCGTTGAGTCCCGACCTGGGCTTTTCTGATGTCGTTACTGGGATAGTGGCCGTCAGGATGCTGTCTCCCCACTTGGTGACACTCAGAGTACGCTGCTGGCTGTCTTCTTTGTCTTGTCCCTTAGATGCATCGCCCTGAGGGTCCGTCTCTCCCTAACACGGGGGTCTTCCCTCTAAGCTCCTCGAGTTCATTCTCACACGACCTCTCCCCCGCCCTGCCCCTCCCTCAAGCCACCCCCGCCCCTTACTCCCTTCCTTTGACGAGCGCTGCCCCTCACCGGCGTCCCCCTCCAGGTGTCCCTCACCTGCGTCCCCCTCCAGGCACACAGCTTGGTTCCTGAGGCTCCTCTGCCTCCTCCCGTGACAGCCTTCAAGCCCAGGTTTTCTCCGCTGACCCCCCCCAGGTGGTGACATCAGTCTGTGACTCCGGTGGGGGCTGCCTTGCTGATGGCCGAGCGGTGACCCTGTCCTCTGCCTGGGCTCTGGGCCCACATCCAGCTGACTTTCCTGCTGGGGAGGCGTCTGGCCGAGGTGCCTGAGGCTGAAGCTGGATGCGCCGCCCTTCTCTTCTTTCTCCGGGTCGGCTAGTTCGTGGCCTGTCACCCTGTGCCCCCGGGGGAGTCTTGGGCGGCGGGCATCACCCCACGGCCTGTCTAGGTGATGTCTTGCCCCCAGCCCCGCGGGGCTGCTGCACCTGGGCTCCTTCTGCGGTCTGTCCTCGTCCCCGTGCGGCGCGCGCACCATGCTGGGGTCTCTGCTGAGAGGGGGTGATCTATGCTGGCACCCTGGCACCTGCGGAAGGCCACCACATGGCCCAGGCTGGCCCCGAGGGACTCAGGGCTCCAGCCTCCTCTTTGATGTCCCCTCTTCAACGTTCTGCCCCAGGCAGTCTCTGCTGGCACTTTCTTCATGATCCCCCCCGCCCCTTGCTACTCTCCAGCACCCCTGCCATGCCCACCCTGTCCAGGCTGTCGTAACCCCCGATGACTGCAGTGTCCTGAACCCCGTTACCCCAGGCTGCTTTCCCCTCCCAGAGTCAGGTCCTCGAGCAGCAGATGGAGACGTCTTCTAAGATAAACTTCTGGCCACAGCTCTAGAGGACAGACAGTGTGCTCCTTCCTCTGCTCCCAGCGCTGCAGGCCTCTTGGTCATGCCCAGAACGAAATCACACCGACTCCTCGTGACGGCAAAGCCTCGTGGGATCTGGCCGTCGGTTCTCAGGAGCGGCTCTGCCCCTTCCTGTCCCTGCAGCAGTGTTTGGCACGAGGGTGGTTCTCTGCTGCTTACAGGGATGGTCCTGTGGGCTTCCAGTGCCTCAGGGCCCACGATGCTGAGCAGGACGGGACCCCCCTCTCCTACCCCAGTGACAGCAGTGCCCTTGCTGGGAAAGCGCACCCCTCTGCTTGCCTTTGCCGTGGCTTGTGTCTGCCGTCCGCTCGCTCGCTCTACCCCAGCCTCCCGGGTCCCCCGAGGCTCCTGCCGCCCGCCTGCTCCGGGCCTCTGCACGCGCTCTCCCATCCTTCCTTCCTCTGCCTGAGTCACTTCTCTCACTCGGTTCGGGTCTCTGCTCACGTGTCACCTCCTCCTTGGTCCTCTTGCAGAGTCCCCCCAGCGTCACTGCGCCTTTACTCTGCTTTGTCTTTCCTCCTGGTGCTGAGCTCTTGTGTTTGCCCGCGGGTCTGTCTACCCGTCTCCTGCCCTGGAGAGCAAGCGCGAGCGCGGCGCCTGCCGGTCGAGTTCGCGGTGCGCCCCGTCCCCCGCCGGAAGGCGCCGTGACCGCCTAGTGCCCGTGACCTGCGCTGACGCGTCCTTCCCAGAGGGGCTCTGTGGGGCGGGCGTGGACGCGGCCGCTCTCGCCCCTGCTGCCCCCGCCTGTTCCGGCGCTCCGTCTGCACGTCCACTTCCCGCCGTCTTTTGGGCGCCCTTGCCGCCGTGCCGTGTCCTGTCTGGCGGCTCCTGAGAGCGCTCCTGGGCCTTTATCTGCCTACCCCCTCCCCCGTCACTTGAGTAGGTGCCCTTCCGTGTCTTCTTGGAGGAGAGGCCCCCCCCTGCGGTGTGGGCCGGGAAGTGTGCATATGGGGGGGACCCGGGCCACCTGCAGGGACCTTGGAGGCCACGTTGTGGGTGCCTTCCCCATGGGGGCTGCGGCTGCGCAGGCCGGCGGGCGTGTGGGCCACCTGGTAACCCACACGTGTCGGGTGCGCCGTCCACACCGCGCGCGTCCTGGGGCGCCGCCCACACCCACAGGACCAGGGGTGCCGTCCACACTGCGTGCACCCAGGGGCGCCGCCCACACCCACAGGACCAGGGGTGCCGTCCACACCGCGCGCGCCCTGGGGCGCCGCCCACACCCACCGGACCAGGGGTGCCGTCCACACCACGTGCATCCAGGGACGCCGCCCACACCCACAGGACCAGCGGTGCTGTCCACTCCGCGTGCATCCAGGGGCGTCGCCCACACCCACAGGACCAGCGGTGCCGTCCACACCGCGTGCATCCAGGGGCGCCGCCCACACCCACAGGACCAGGGGTGCCGTCCACACTGTGCACGTCCTGGGGCGCCGCCCACACCCACAGGACCAGGGGTGCCGTCCACACCGCGCACACCCGGGGGCGCCGTCGCGCCCATTAGGGTTCTGGGTCAGCCCGCGCAGAACTTGGTGTGCAGACCACTTTCTCAGCAGAGGTGGTGAGTTAGGGGTATGGTGGGGAGCAGGACGGGTCTCGGGGAATTAACCCGTAAAAGGTAAAGAGTCGCAAAGTAGAGAGTTGTTAACCCCAGTTCTCTCTCATTTTTAGTTGTAAAATGCAGTTTAGAAGGTGAAAGATTACAGGGGAAGCGGTAAACGGACTGAATTTTTTCCTCAGATTACGACTCCACTTCTATTGAAGCAGACTTTGTTTTTATTTTGTTCTGGTATTTATCTAACGGTGTTGTTAATTTGGAGTTAAACTCTATTATCTTAAATCCCTGTTAGGAAGGTGTCAAAATACACAGAACAACCAACGACTTATAATTTAAAAACAGGTAATAATCATCGCTGATCTTATGTTGCAGAATGTTTTGCCTGGGAGGGAAACAAGTCAGCCTTAAACACCAAACAAATGGATCGGATATGTGTTATTATCACACTTCATAATGTTACATGGAGGAGCTAGTGGCGTGTCCTTTGGGTGGAGGAAGGGAGGAAGGCTTACTTTTAGAAGGACGAATTGTACAGTTTATTATATTGTAGTCTGATTATCCAGTAAGCACTATGGTTATGCTTTAGCTTAGCAATTTAGTATATGTGCTATACAAAGACTCAGGATCCCTCTAATAAAAAGCTATTGGAGTTGTAGAATGTAGATATTATGTGCATGATGAAACATAAAATTCATGGCAAATTTTAGGGGGGAAAATGAAGTGTTATGTCATCTTGGATTTAACAGCTATGCTCTTTTTTTTTTTTTTTTTTTTTTTTTTTTTTTTTTTTTTTTGCGGTACATGGGCCTCTCACTGTTGTGGCCTCTCCTGTTGAGGAGCACAGGCTCTGGACGCACAGGCTCAGCGGCCATGGCTCACGGGCCCAGCTGCTCCGCGGCATGCGGGATCCCCTCCGGACCGGGGCACAAACCCGTGTCCCCTGCATCGGCAGGCGGACTCTCAACCACTGCGCCCCCCGGGAAGCCCGGCTATGCTCTTTTAAAAACATATTTATCTATTTATTCATTCTAGTTTCATTGGGATATAATGCACATAGAGCACTGTATAAGTTTAAGGGGTACAGCATAATGATTTGACTTCCGTACATCGTGAAATGATTATCACAGTAAGTTTAGTGAATGCCCATCTCATATAGATTAAAAAAAATTTTTTTTTGTCCTTTCTGTGAGAACTCTTAGGATTTACTTTCCTAACGCCTTTCATATAGAACATACAGCTGTGTTGATTATATTAATCACGGGGTACATTACATCCCTAGTACTTGTAACTGGAAGTTTATACCTTTTGACCACCTTCATCCAATTCCCCCCTCCCTCCACCTCCACCTCTGATAACAGCAAATCTGATCTCTTTTTCTGAGTTTGTGTATATGTTTTTGAAGTATAATTGACCTATAACACTGTGTTAGTTCAAGGTATACAATATAGTAATTCAATATTTATGGGTATTTCAAAATGGTCACCATGCTCAAACAGCTACATTCTGTTATTATAAGACGTAATTGTAGGTTGTGAGGTACACTACCAAGAGTATAGTCCTTATGGGCTGAAATGAAATGCAGTTGTGGAGGAGGTTTTAGCCTGCTGCATATATTGGGCCAAATCTTTTCTTCCCATGTCAACGTTTGCTAAATTTCCCCAGAACAGAGTTGTTAGTATAATGGATTATGGTAAAGCTTGAGTTATACATGATTTTTCTTTGATAGAGATCAAAACCAGCAATTTGGGCAGTTTTTGAGTTTTGTTTTTGTTTTTGAAGCCTTCAGAGGGCTTCCACTGAGTCTGCAGGGTAAGGACTCAGCTGGTTCACTCTTTATCACACTTTGTTGAAAAGACTGATTTTTTTGTGTGTGTTTGGAGGCTTCTCAAAGTTCTGTTTATAAACATTGTCAGGAGCAGAGAGTTAGGAATCTTCCACTCAAAAGAAAAATGACAAAAGGAATAAAATCATGACTTGACTTGCCATGCTTTGGTGCCCCTTGTCTCATCCTGATGACACTGGGGCCACTCCAGGTCCCCCGAGGCATGGAATGGGTGGTGTCAGCAAGTTGGAAGCTGTGTAAAAGGCAGCGTATGCCTCTCATTTCTGATGA